>NW_026606865.1:517500-700000 GCF_029890125.1 Rhinichthys klamathensis goyatoka
ATTTCTGGTAGAAGTTGGTAACATTTTCCAGTTATGCTCTGTTGTAAAATATTTTATTGACTAGAAACGGGTGTTAAAAAATTTTAGGTTGCACTTTATTTTACAGTACATGCACTTTTAATGTACTTACTTACAGTGTACTTACCCACAAAAGTACTGAGTAATGTAAGGTACAGTAACTACATGGGTTAAGGTTAGGTTCAGGGTTAGTACCTAGTTATTAATTACTATAATAACCACATAGCATGTTCATGCAAAACAGAGTGCTACCAAATTTTAAGTCCTCATTCAGTAATTACAAACAGCTGGAAAAGTCATGTAAAATCCCCTGTTTAAAAGCGTGGGAATCCTGTTGTGTAAATGTGTGGTGTAATAAATGACATGCTGTACTTCTTTTCCCGGTTGAGTTTGGCTTAGGAGAATTGTTTATTTTTCCAATGACAGAATGACTTAAGTTTCTATTTAACTGTTTCATTTCCGAGTGCATTTGTATTGTAAATATGTTTGTACATAGCTATTATTACACATTAAATGTTGTTGAAAATGAATGAACATTGCAATAAAATCTTTTTTCTAAAATTAGCTTTTTAGACAACCACGATTATAGTATCTGGATTATAGCTTGATGATAACTGTATTTATAACTCTGCAAAATGCTGCCATCTGCTGACATCACAGCATTGTACTTTTTTATGGCTCTCTCAAACTGATTTAAATAGGTAAGTAACCTTGTTTTATATAGCACCTGTTAAAAACAGTTTTATATGCCCACTTTACAGAAAAAACACACACACATACATAATATAAGTAAAAGAAATAATAAACAAATAAAATCCCCAAGGAAAGGCCACAGTGAACAAGTGTGTTTTGAGATGTAGCCTAGTGAGTTTTAGATTGGTAATGTAATGGCTAAATCACTTTCTTATTGTAACGAATGAATCCACTGGAGGCCGGCTGGTTGAGAACCCAATGCAACTTTACTTCAAAACATAATCAAACATAAAACAAGGGCATGGCAAGAAACTCAGAACTCAAACCAAGAACCTGGGGGCTGTTCCATAAACCAAGATTAGAGTATAAGCCAGGCTTATTTCGGTTAGTCAGGCTTATTTTTGGTAGATTCGGTTTCATAAATCAAACTTAAAAAAGTTCAAACTCAGTTACCCTGGCAACTTATGCTGGGAAACTAGCCTGGTCCAGGGCAGGCTAACTGTCAGGCTAAGCCTCAGTTGTTACACAGATCCTCAACACTGACCGACAAGAACACAATGATATTACCACTGACAGTCTCTAATACCATTATTGGACTTTATAAATACACAGTATACAGAAAATCAACTTAAATAAGGCTACAATATAGACACATATATAAGGCGTTTTAAAGTTGTCCGTTTAGGACATGTCATTTTTGTAATAAAGACATTTTAATTAAGGAATGCCTCGGTTATCAGAGAATTCTTTTTTCTACACTGTCTCATATATATATATATATATATATATATTATGTACTTTATTATGTCTTTCAATTCAAACACATTTAACACAATTATACAAATGGACAGTTCCTTTAAAGACATTATTTTCCCCCAATAAATATTCCTTATTTTTCCTTCTACTTTTTTTTCTTTTGTGATAATACCAACACATACATATAAATAAAACAATAAATAAATATTAATAAAAATATAACATTCACATATATCAAACTCTTATAATGAATGACACATAATTCCTAATAGTTATTCAAGTAATATTATTTAAATATCAAATATTCAATATTAAATAAGTAGATAAATAAAATTACAAATAACTAGAAATAAAAGGGAAGGTTACATAAAAATGTAGTAAATGTAGGCCAATATATATTCCTTTATTTTATGGAATATTCTTTGATTTTAGAGTTGCACATATCTTTTCAAAATGTATACATTTGTTCTTAATTTAATGTTATCCTCTCCATAATGTACTTTAGAAACTAAATCTAACCACTCATTTAAAACTGGGGATTCTTGCTTTCTCAAAAAAAAATCATTGCATTAAAAGCTGCAATTCTCAGCATTCTAAATAAGTATAGGCCTATATCTTTATTAGCATAGGTCCTATACCCAAAACTATATTTTGTATCTTTATATATTTAGTTTCTTAAAAAAAATCTTCCCTGAATTAGGCGAATTCTGTTCAATTTTTTTTATTTAGGCCTATTAGAAGTATAAAATGAGTGTAATGAGCTAGAAGTTCACTGCAACTTATCCAACATCCTAAAGAGAAATTATTATAATTAGAAGATATTTCTAGTGTTCTAAAATATCGCATTTTAATTTTCCAAGCAAAATGTATATTTTTTAATCAGAATTATTGCGCTCCTATTTGGCGCGCATGCGCGCAGCAGCGCTCGTTCAATATGAAGATTAGCAGCAAAATGGATACATTTTCACGACTTTCTAACATTTACAGATGGAGAATATAACTGTAAAATGTAATTTTTGCACTGAGGGGGAACAAAAAAACATGTCACAAATGCATAAAACAGCACAAAAACTACGCTGTTTGATGATGGATCGATTTAATCCACGATCGACCTCTAGGGCTGCTTCAGAAACGCGTGCACACGCAATTATCTAGACTAGATAAACCTGGATCAAATTAGTGAGATTGTGTGAACTTCAATTACCTTTTATGGAACCACTTTAGCCCCAACTTATTTGTTAGGCTCATTCAAGTCCGGTTTTGGAGTTTAATCCCCGCTTTTCTAAGCTTCATTTATGGAACAGCCCCCTGGACAAACATTCAATACTAGACAAAGACACAGGGCAAACATGAGGGCTTAAATACACAGACTAATTACAAGACAAGGAACACCTGTGAACAATGATCAGACGATTAACAAATGACAAGACACATGGCAGGATCACATGACGATCAGGGAATCACATGACAGACAACAACATGGAACAAGACACAAAACCCACAACGTCACATAGCCCCCCCTCTATGGGCGGCTCCCGACGCCCATAATTTTTTTTTTAAAAACACAATAGTTCAGGAGGGTGGTCGAGCGGGGGGATGGAGGGCCAGGTCGACGGAGGGGAATGGGACCAGGACGTGGGCTACGGCGGACCAGGGCCGTGGAGTGGAAGAGGGCCTGGAGACTGTGGCAGGACGGGAGGCCAGGGCGGAGCAGGGTGTGCAGGCGACCACGGCGGATCCGATGGTTCAGGGGCCCAGGGCGGATTGGACGGTTCAGGGGCCCAGGAAGGATCCAGCGGTTCAGGGGCCCAGGGCGGAGCAGGGTGTGCAGGCGACCAGGGCGGATCCAGCGGTTCAGGGGCCCAGGGCGGACCCGAAGGTTCAAGGGCCCAGGCCGGAGCAGGGTGTGCCGGCGACCAGGGCGGATTCAGCGGTTCAGGGGCCCAGGGCGGACCCGAAGGTTCAAGGGCCCAGGGCGGACCCGACGGTTCAGGGGCCCAGGCCGGAGCAGGGTGTGCCGGCGACCAGGGCGGATTCAGCGGTTCAGGGGCCCAGGGCGGACCCGAAGGTTCAAGGGCCCAGGGCGGACCCGACGGTTCAGGGGCCCAGGCCGGAGCAGGGTGTGCCGGCGACCAGGGCGGATTCAGCGGTTCAGGGGCCCAGGGCGGACCCGAAGGTTCAAGGGCCCAGGGCGGACCCGACGGTTCAGGGGCCCAGGCCGGAGCAGGGTGTGCCGGCGACCAGGGCGGATTCAGCGGTTCAGGGGCCCAGGGCGGACCCGAAGGTTCAAGGGCCCAGGGCGGACCCGACGGTTCAGGGGCCCAGGGCGGAGCAGGGTGTGCCGGCGACCAGGGCGGATCCAGCGGTTCAGGGGCCCAGGGCAGACCCAACGGTTCAGGGGCCCAGGGCGGAGCAGGGTGTGCAGGCGACCAGGGCGGATCCGACGGTTCAGGGGCCCAGGGCGGATCCAACGGTTCAGGGGCCCAGGCCGGATCCGACGGTTCAGGGGCCCAGGTGGGACTCGACGGTTCAGGAGCCCAGGGAGGATCCGACGGTTCAGGGGCCCAGGGCGGATCCGACGGTTCAGGGGCCCAGGTGGGACTCGACGGTTCAGGGGCCCAGGGCGGATCCGACGGTTCAGGGGCCCAGGTGGGACTCGACGGTTCAGGGGCCCAGGGCGGATCCGACGGTTCAGGTGGCCAGGATGGCGTGGCCTCCATGGTCCTCTCAAGGGACCCCCCGCCCCAGACCCCCCGTGCATCATACTAGACAAAGACACAGGGCAAACATGAGGGCTTAAATACACAGACTAATTACAAGACAAGGAACACCTGTGAACAATGATCAGACGATTAACAAATGACAAGACACATGGCAGGATCACATGACAATCAGGGAATCACATGACAGACAAGAACATGGAACAAGACACAAAACCCACAACGGACACTTATGTAGAATAATGTTTCAACTTTGTTTGTCCATACATTTATAGGCAATGGGGCCCAAAACTATATTGAACCCCATTAAGAGAGAGAGGGGAATATATATGCCAGTAGTTCTTAACCTCGGGACAGGAGCACTATACGGGGCTTCAGTATATCTTCACCCAAATATGAAAATTCTGTCATTAATTATTCACCCTCATGTCCTCCAAAACCTGTAAGACTTTCACTCATCTTCAGAACACAAATGAAGATCTTTTTAATAAAATCTGAGGGCTTTCTGTCCCTCCATTGACAGCTACGCAACTATCACTTTCAAGCCCCATAAAAGTAGTAATGATATAGGCCTGGCCTACCATTAAAAGACGTCCATGTGACTCCAGTGGATTAACCTCAATTTTATGAAGCGATTCAAGTGCTTTGCAGTGGTGGAATGTAACGAAGTACAAATACTTCGTTACTTTACTTAAGTAAATTTTTCATGTATCTGAACTTTACTTAAGTAGAATCAATAGTGCATACTTTTTACTTTTACTTCGTTACATTTTGCAGCAATTATTATACTTTCTACTCTACTACATTTCTACAACGTTCTGTTACATTTTCGTTAAATTTTCTGATCAGTTTTCCCTGCCAAAACGTCATCCTGACCGTCCGTTCATCGCACGTTTCTGTCTCACCAGTGAAGTTTGGTTGCCATAGATATATCAACCCGGTCGCACTAAATGCGTCTCTATAGCACGCAGTGTGTTTATCGTGCAATTTATATGCGAAAATTAGTTTTTACATGCATAGGAAACGCATTGGTAGGTTTAGTAGTGATGTGGGGTGCGTGTGTATTATACGTTTGGTTAGGATTAGTATGGCAAACCAAGAGGTTCAGAATTAGGCCATAAATGAATCGCGTTTACAGCCAAACGCATATACGGCGTTTTAACATAATATGTGTGTTTATATATATATATATATATATATATATATATATATATATATATATATATATATATATATATATATATATATATATATATATATATATATATAAATATATATATATATATATATATATATATATATACACACCGTATATAGTAAGGGTATATAGTAAGCTTGATGTGTATATTGCCTAATTGCAAGCTTGTTCAGAAATGGTGACAACTTAAAATATAACTGCTTTTCCATCATATTGAACATCATTATATGAGTATTAGGTTGAGTGAGTTAGAATTAACTGTTTTATTAATCATTAGAATATAGACATAAGAGAATAAATTGTTATGCAAGTACTTTTACTTTTAATACTTAAAGTACATTTAAAATCAGGTACTTTTTACTTTTTACTTAAGTAGGGTTGTCATTGTGGTACTTCTACTTTTACTAAAGTAAATATGTCTCTGGTTATTTGTACTTTTACTTAAGTACTGAGATTCAGTACTTCCTCCACCACTGGTGCTTTGTTTGCGCAAAAAAGCCCATAATTTACCACTTTATTTACAAAGTGTTAATCTCTGACAAGCCTTCACGCGACAACGAACGTCTCCTCTCACGTCAACACACAACACGCATGCGTCGTGAAGCTCTCGCGTTGGAGATGAATCTTTTCGAAATAAAGTGGTAAATTATGTTGTTGTTGTTGTTTTTGCACAAACAAAGCAGATCGCGTCTCTTCATAAAATTGAGGTAATAAAAAATCATTAAAAAAGTATAAATAATACAAATAAATGCCTTTCCCATACACATTATAGGCTAAGGCATTTGTTTTCAATATAAATGAAGAAAATATTTGTAAAATTGAACTAAAGTGTCTAACGTGTGTTAATAATAAAGTGTTTATCGGTTAGGGTTGGGGTGGGAGGGCTTTATTGTATTTAATAAGATGGTAGGCCTATCCATTTAATAATTGTAATAAATAAAATAATTTACACTATGTTATTATTGCATATGTAGGCTACAACAACACTGAGGTGCAAATAGTATCTGCCACTATTTATAAGTATAAATACGCATCTAACTATACACTTAGCCTATTGCAAAGAAAATGCCATTTTTACATATAGTTTAAATAGAATCTATCGCTATTTAAGCTAAGTGTAAATAGCAGCTATCGCTAAGAAAATATGCTATTTTCATTTATAATAGTCTAAATATAATATTTGCTATTATTTACACTTCGTGCAAATATCCGCTGTCTTTCTTTAATGGTGTCTTATATCTTTCGGGATTGAAAGTGGTAGTTGTAGCTGTCAATGGAGGGACAGAAATCTCTCAGGTTTCATTAAAAAGATCTTCATTTGTGTTCTGAAGATGAACGAAAGTCTCATCACTTTAAGATAAGGCTGACTTGCGACTTTTTAGCCGTGTTTTTGGCACAAAGTTACCATTGGATCATGATCTGAGTGATCTTGCTGGATTTAATTTAGTTATATTTAAAGGTTCCATTATATGAACACCATTGAGAAGGGGGGATTAAACTTTCTTGATTTTACCACTTTAAACAACACTTTTAAAATAAATTGGATAAAGAACTTTATTAATAAGCCCGCATCTATCTGGAATCTGATCCCTATAATGTTATTTTTTCCAAACTATATATGGGGATTAAAATTCTTATTAACCTGTCATTATAACATAATTAAAATCCCTATCAAATTATCCCTTTTTCAATGTTATTAGCTTATTAGCACAATATTACACCTCACTCTTATATAATTTGGAGTAATACTATCAAAGAAAAGAGATTTATGTTTATACAGTAGGTCATTAAGGTCCTTATTTTCTTTGATAGTTAAAAAAATATATATTTTTGTATCTCAATTTTTCAATCAAAATGGTTCATTTAATTATTCTGAGTTCTTATAAAGCATGGATTTGTTACTCCAAAAGAGTTTGCAATTGTGGATGATGCCGTGCCAATGCTTTTAAATGATTTTTTTTGTCATCTCTTTGTCACTCAGTTGATCTGTGTAAGACATTTATAAACATTGCCTTTCTTAATCTAAATAATAAAATAAAAAAACAATAAAAAGATTTAAGTCTTGTTTCAGGAGGAGTCTGTTTCTATAAGTAATTTCTTACTGGAATGGTTTTGTAAGTGACATTCCCTGGAAAAAAGTTTGGACATTACCTCACAAATACCTGATAACTAACAAAATTAGAGAAATTACCTTTAAGTTAATTCATAGGTTTTACCCAGAGCTCTCTCTAAAAGACTTAAACATGATATTAATACCCTCTGTTCTTTCTGTTTAGAGAAACCTGAAACTACTTTACATTTATTTTGGAACTGCTGTGATTTTATCAAATGTTATGTAAATCCTAACTTTGAATTTACTTATAGAAATGTAATCTTTGGTTTTCATGAACGTGAAAAGAAAAGTTATATTTATTTTATAAACCTTATTTTTCTGTTAGGTAAATTAAACTTGAAATAAAAATGTATTTAGAATCTGGACTTGACACTGGACTGAAAGACTGAAAGACTCTGGAGTATTGTTGTATTATGTTATGACAATGACGATAATTGTTGTTAATGTTTTTTATGTTTTTAATTTATTTCTTCAAGCATTTAAAAAAAAAGAAAAGAAACAAAGAGGTAACTTACTGAAGCTCATGAATATTTAATGCACTCAAATGTACGGGACGGGTCAATCACAGCAACGTCATAACCGCAGTATCCAATCAAACAGCCGCAAGCAGACATTCCGGAAACCGCGAGCCAATGAAAACAAGCAGGAAACTTGCACATTAGGGGTAATCATGTGTAAAGAGAATAATAGTGGCTGTCGAAATCACTAACAGAGAAGTAGGTCAAGTTGCGGTGTTTCAGAACGATTTAATACATCCCACCACGGCCATCCTACGCAGTTTTATTTAAAACATGGAGAAGAAACAGACCATCAATTTTGGAGCGGGACCGGCTAAACTTCCACAGTCGGTAAGTTAAGTGCATTGGTAATTTAGGAATGTTTATTTATTCTTTATGTATATATTTTTGATTAAAGTTTTGTTACGCGTCATCGCGTTTGTAAAGTAAGCAGTGCTGCGTGACATCATATAAGTACGCTGTATGATTACATCATCTGAGTATCAAAACACTAGTGTGCATGCACACTTTTATAATAATGTGGTGTGCATGCAAAACTGTTTTATGAGACTGTAGTGCGCAAGCAGAAGCTCGTCAGTGTGCAAATCGTTGTGCATCATTTGGGATGCAGGCTTGGGATGCACTGTAAGCATTAAAACAATGCTGTTGGCAGTTTTGCTGGTCTAGAGAATGAGATGCATGTATGTGTGTGCAATGTTGCATCAGCCACAACTTGGCATTCATAGTCGTCTGTGGACTGAAGAGTGCCAACTTCTGCCAAGTCTCTTCAACTCACTAGACATGCTAACAATTAATTAGTATTTACTTTATACATTCAAACTCTCGATTCAGAGATCATATACATGCCAAAATAAAGTATTGTAAGGACGTGGTAAAGACTCGTGACATGTCTTGATTTGTTATGAAAAAATGTAAAACAGGTTATTCTGTGTGTCTCTGAATATGTTTGTAGATTGAATTAATCCTTTGTTTCTAATCAGTAGTTTAGATAAGTAACCCACCTCTCTAACTGTGAATGAAGTGGTTGTTTACTCCAGAAATTCAGGTTTAATTGACTCTCCAGTGTCGGTGTGCCCAGTTTTGAGTCCCTGCCACATTATTACTCAGTTTGAGGCCGTTAACTGATTGCCTAATGCTAACCGCACCCCCACCCACTCGACAATGAGGAATGCACCCTAGTGATGGGGAGTCGACTCCAAAAGACTCGATTCTTCGACTCTTAAAGCGAAAAATCTGTCATCATTTGCTCACCCTCAAGTTGTTCCAAATTAATTTCTTTCTTCTGCTGAGCACAAAAGAAGATATTTTGAAGAAAATGGGTAACCAAACAGTTGATGGCCACCATTTTTTTTCCATACTATGCAAGTCAATGGAGTCCATCAACTTTTTGGTAACTGACATTCTTCAAAATATTTTCTGTCTAAAGAAAACGATGGCTCATAATTTCAAGGTAATGCCAGTCACGCTAAAAGTGTGTTGTTTTAATAAAGGCTTTGTGTCGGGGGAAAAAAAAGAACAACCTACATCAGTGTGTAATAATGACGGCAATCTTGTATTCTTATTGCCGACCCTGTTTCGAGTTCGACTTGAAGTAAATGGAGCAAATGGAGTCGATTCTGGGAGTCGTAAATCGGAGTTGACTCTGAAAAACCCTGAAATCGAGCAGATTGTGCGCTACCAGCACAATATGCATGTGGTGTGATGTGGTTTGAGGCTTGATTTTATTAACCTACCTACCCTAAACTCTTAACCCTTAACCTACCCTTAAAACAATGCAAATATAGTGTTGCTAGCACAATCTGATAAGTAGCATTATAGCTTTTACTGATTGCATGGGTTGTTTCACATTGGTTTCATAATTGGTGTCCAACATGTCCATCCTTTTATCTGGCTATTTGGTCACAAACAAAGACTTTAATTCAAAAGTCAATTCTAAAGACCTTCTATTTATGGTAGTTTTATTTTTATAAAAAAATATTAAGGTTATTTTTCATTCCTAGGTTTTAATCCAAGCACAGAAGGAGCTGCTGGATTACAGTGGCACCGGGATAAGCATTCTTGGTAATGATCTGCATTATAAATATATATGCTTAGCTTACATGTGCAGTGCAGGTGTTTATGTCTCTTTATATCTTATCCAGAAATGAGCCACAGGTCGTCCGATTTCACCAAGATCTTAAATAATGCTGAAAACCTTCTCCGTGAGCTTCTGTGAGTGTTTACCTTTCATGAAACTATCCCTCAGTTGGAGATGAATGTCTTTGTTCATTCATATTCCATAACAAATGTACATTTTGTGATCACGCTGAATAGGAACGTACCTGACAACTATAAGATACTGTTCCTGCAAGGTGGAGGCTCGGGACAGTTCAGTGGCGTTCCTCTGAATCTGATTGGTCTGAAAGAGGACAGGTGTGCAGATTACCTGGTCACGGGGACGTGGTCTGCGAAGGCGGCCAAGGAGGCAGAGAAGTATGGGAAAGTGAACGTGATCCATCCAAAACTGGATAGTTACACCAGTGAGTAATCAGAGTTTAGCAAACTGGTTTTAATTGGTTTTTGTGTCTGTTTTGTTCAAGCTATCCTGCTTATGTCATGCTCTTTCCAAAAGCATTAAAACATTATGACTGCACTTAGATAACATTATTAAAACACTTGACTGCATATTAATTGCAATTAAATGAAAATGTATTAGTTTAAATTGATATAAAATGCATTTATCTGGGTTTTTTTTTACCCACTTCCATAGACTTTAAATACATCTTTACATATAATTTCATAATTACTTCTGTTGTCTCTGAAATATGGTCTGCTGAATGTCCTGACAAGCAATTATGTAAACTAAAATATACTTATATATAATGTAATTTCTACTGCATTTAAATGTATCTGTAACCACACATTTGTAATAATGTAGTTGCACTTTAAAATATAAATTTTAAGTGTAATATTGAATAAAACACTACATTTAAAACTACAATCCAGTACTTTAGTATGTTAGTCGATGCATCAAAATAATGTCGACCCTCGCACTTTGTAACAAATCCTTCCCTCGCAGGTCAAAATGAACTTTTTTTTTTTGTTATTTTTTATTTAATTTACCTTTAAATTACTAGATTTGATCAATAAATTATAAATAAATAATAATTTAAGCACATTCCTCATATTCTTTCAACTTAAATTCAAAATAACTCACAATTTCATGCATAACCCTTTTAATTCAGCTCAAAATATCTTACATTGTGAGTCTTTGCCGACCTCTTGTGGGAATTTTTTTTAATATATAACATGATATTTCATTACTCTTGCCACTAGGTGGCCTTATAGCTATATATGGAGCAAATGAGCAGTTCCGCTGGGTCCTAAAGTCATTTTTCTCTTCAGTATGCATTATACACATACACAAGTTTTAGCATTTTTAGGTTGAATTTTGCTCATTTTTAGGGTTTTCTATGTGAACTGAAGCATTCTTCGTATTGCACTCATTCCTATAGGGGTCAAATTGACCCGCGAGGGAAGGATTTGTTACTTTTTTCAATTTCATCCACAAAACTCCTTCGATTCCATTCAATTATTTTTTGTGTATTCGTGGTTCAAGTGTGACAAAAGTCCTGGGGTCTGATGAACACAAAATTTGTAAATTTGTAACTTTACATTATTACAAAGTGCACTTTTTAAAAAGATTTGCGTGTACTCTCTTTTTAAGTACACTTAAGTGGCCTTTTAATTTATTAATATATTATCTTCAAGAAATGTTTTAAAAAGAAATATGCACACTACAAGTGCACATGCAATACATTTAAGCACTCTTCTTTTTCACGAGGGGCTGCAGACTTTACACTCCTCGCATGACTTTTAGTGATGAAACAATTTTTTTTTTTCCTCAGAAATCCCAGACAGTAGCACCTGGTCACTGAATCCTTCGGCGTCGTACGTCTATTATTGCTGCAACGAGACGGTGCACGGCGTGGAGTTTAACTTCATCCCCGACACCAAAGGAGTGGTTCTCGTTAGTGACATGTCATCCAACTTCCTCTCCAGGCCGGTGGATGTGTCAAAGGTTGGTGATGATTCTCAGAAAAAAACAATCCAAGGCACTCGAGTAAATTGTTTTTAGAAAAATATAAAAAGCCTATTCTTTCATGCCTTAGGTATTTTAAAGGTGCTATATGTAACGTTTTCACTCTACTAAAGCATACAAATACCATAATATGTGTGCATATATTGAGGAAACATACTAAGTTCATATACGCTTCTACAGCCAATTATTTAACTTTGAAATGTGCGTTTTCAGGCTGGAATGTGTGTTATTGTTTTGCTCTGTGATACTCGTTGCCTATTTGTCTATTTTCATTGTCCATTGCGCTCGTTCCTGTTGCGTGTCTCAAACTGGGGACCCGTGTGAGCGTCGAGTCTGAGGAGGCGGGAGAAACCACGATCTCCGATATTTTGAATTGGACTGCAGTACCTATTCCGACCACTAGTTGTCATTCTTACGGCTCGGTTATCCTCCAGTTTGAACGTGTACATGGACAGCTGCGTACAGCACGGACGCGAACTACTTGTATTTATACTGTCTGCTGAGGTCCGCTCGGTGAACGCGTTCCAGGCATGCGCAGTAGATCGGCTTTTTCCAGCGCTTTCGCGTTTTTAACCTAGGTCATAAAAAAATGGGAGGCATGCGGACACTAGCTTTACAGACTGCCCCTTTAATAACATTGGAATCATTGGTGATGATTCTTCAGCTAACGTTTGGTATCCTAAGTTCACCATCTTTATCATAAAAGTGGCAGTATTATCTGTAGTTCATGGCTTAGGTATTTTAAAGGTGCTGTATGTAACGTTTTCACTCTACTAAAGCATAAAAATACCATAATATGTTTGCATATATTAAGGAAACATGCTAAGTTTCATAACATGCTTCTAAAGCCAGTTATTTAACTTTGAAATGTGCGTTTCCAGGCTGGAATGTGTGTTAGTGTTTTGGTCTGTGATACTGCTCGTTGCCTATTTTCATTGTCCATTGTGCTCGTTCCTGTTGCGTGTGCTTTAACTGGTGACAAGCAATCATTGGAATCATTGGTGATGATTCTTACAATTACAAGACGATTTTTACGCCACGCGGACCCTCGCACACTCGCGGACGCTGAAAGTATAAATGTATATATTACAGACTGCCCCTTTAATAACATTGGAATCATTGGTGGTGATTCTTCAGCTAACGTTTGGTATCCCAAGGTCACCATCTTTATCATAAAAGTGATCAAAAGCGAATTGCTAGTTAAGGCTGTGCGTGTCTGTTCATTTCCACAGTTCGGTCTGATATTTGCTGGCGCGCAGAAGAATGTTGGTTGTGCGGGTGTGACTGTTGTCATTGTCAGAGAGGATTTGATGGGAAAGGCTTTGAACGAGTGCCCGATTATACTGGACTATCAGGTGCAGGCTGGCAACAACTCTGTCTACAACACTCCTTCATGCTTCAGGTGTGTCTTTTCTTTGTTCTACATGTTGTGTATCTGTAGTCTTCATGAATTACTAATGCATATGTCAAGTGAAAACTTGCCAAACAAGCAGCATTGGATTTTTGACTGACTTTTTTGGGGGATGGTTTCACTATGTAGAGAGTTCGGGATCAGTATGATATTTAAGTTTCCTATTCTCACCCTAGGCTGCATTTATGTGATCAAAAATACAGTAAAAACATTAATATTGTGAAATGCTATTATAATTTAAATATATTTTAAAATGTAATTTATTCCTTTGATCAAAGATCCTTCAGAAATCATTCTAATATGCTGATTTGATGCTCCGTCGTTATTAATTATTATTGATGCTCAATTATTTATAATGGTTCTTATTTTTATCAGTATTGAAAACTTTTTTTTGCTGCTTCATATTTTTGTTGTACTTTTTTTTTCTGGATTCTTTAATGAATAGAAAGTTTAAAAGGACAGCGTTTATTTGAAATATAAATCTTTTGTAAAGTTATAAATGTCTTTCCTTAGTGAATAATAAGTATTATTATTATTTGTATTTATTTATATTACTTCAAACCTTTGAATGGTAGTGTATGATATGGAAGCTTGTTTCCACCACAGAATAAAAAATAAAAAAGGTAATTGTGACTTTTTATTTCACAATTCTGAGTTCGAAGAGTCAGAATTGTGAGATAAAAAGTAGCAATAACCTTTTTAATTGTGTTAGTCCTCGAAAAAATATATCTGAGCAGCAACGCCTGTTTTCATTGATAATAATCAGAAATGTTTCTTGAGCAGCAAACCATCATATTAGAGTGATTTCTGAAGGATCATGTGACGCTGAAGACTGGAGTAATGATGCTGAAAATTCAGCTTTGGTCACAGGAATAAATTACTTTTATATAATATATTCACATAGAAAGCAGTTATTTTGATTTGTAATAATATTTCACAATATTACTGTTTTACTAAAAATTGTAATGTTTCCAAAATGTTGACTGTTCGTGTGTATATTTTGTAATAATAACTATAATGAACAATTATTCTAAGTTCATAAGTCTAACTTTAGGCTATTTATGATTGTCAAGAAATATAGCAACTTTATACTTAAATAGATGAAGATTAATATATAATGTATGTTAATAATATATGTTTGCATGTGTATGTAATAATAATTTTTTTGTGCCCTTATTTCTTTCTTTCTTTTTTATATTCTGTTGTAAAAGAGAAAAAAAGTTATACTTTGAAACAATTGAACTAACCTGGAGTACAATTTATATTTAAAACACATTAGGTAATTGTACATACCTATATTTGTAAAGACACTTTGTGATTGCATTGAGCATTGTATGTAACTTGAAATATACTATATGATTGTACTCAAATGAATAATCAAAATAACAAAAAATAAAATAAATAAATATAGCAACTTGGTGCATTAATTTAGAATTTAGTTGCTAGAATTGAGTGAATATCCAACATTTTGTACAACAGCTTTAATTGCATCCAGTCAGATACATTTACAGGATTTACGGCTTTGTTTGCATCTAACCACAGTCTTGTGGCTCATTTCAAGATATGTTTGCAGAGCCTCCACACAGATCATGTCCCAGCTTACAGGGATATGAGGAACAATCCTTGATAAAATGTTACAAGACAATACAATACTCTCCTTTTCTAAATTTCAGCAGGAGTCCCATTAATGATTACCCGTTCGGTAATGATAACCTGCTCATGCTTGTTTGTGTGCAGTATTTACATCATGGGTTTGGTTCTGGAGTGGATCAGGACCAACGGAGGAGCAGATGCAATGGAGCGGCTCAACAAACAGAAGTCTGCCATCGTCTATGACATCATCATCAACTCTAATGGATTCTACTCGTCAGTGATTTCCACTCAATCACATCCTTACATTTTTAGATGACAATTTTGCAAATATAAAATGTAATCTTGTACAGAAGGTGATTCTTAATGCATAATATTGAAACAGTCAACTTTCTAATATTTTAATCCATTATATAAAGTTAATCGTTAAGTTAATATAATAAAAATGCTTATGTTTAAAAATGCTATAATACTTTGTTCCTCAGGTTTTTGTTGTCGTCTTATTTTCCAGTGCAAATATCCAAACATTCTTAAATCAAGATACATTTACTTGAGAAGCAAAATTACTTGAATTGACTGAACTTTTCAGTAAACAAGACTTTATATATACACTCACCGCCCACTTTATTAGGTACACCTGTCCAACTGCTCGTTAACACTTAATTTCTAAGCAGCCAATCACATGGCGGCAACTCAGTGCATTTAGGCATGTAGACATGGTCAAGACAATCTCCTGCAGTTCAAACCGAGCATCAGTATGGGGAAGAAAGTTGATTTGAGTGACTTTGAACGTGGCATGATTGTTGGTGCCAGAAGGGCTGGTCTGAGTATTTCAGAAACTGCTAATCTACTGGGATTTTCACGCACAACCATCTCTAGGGTTTACAGAGAATGGTCCGAAAAAGAAAAAACATCCAGTGAGCGGCAGTTCTGTGGGCGGAAATGCCTTGTTGATGCCAGAGGTCAGAGGAGAATGGCCAGACTGGTTCGAGCTGATAGAAGGGCAACAGTGACTGAAATAACCACTCGTTACAACCGAGGTTTGCAGCAAAGCATTTGTGAAGCCACAACACGCACAACCTTGAGGCGGATGGGCTACAACAGCAGAAGACTCCACCGGGTACCACTCATCTCCACTACAAATAGGAAAAAGAGGCTACAATTTGCAAGAGCTCACCAAAATTGAACAGTTGAAGACTGGAAAAATGTTGCCTGGTCTGATGAGTCTCGATTTCTGTTGAGACATTCAGATGTTAGAGTCAGAATTTGGCGTAAACAGAATGAGAACATGGAACCATCATGCCTTGTTACCACTGTGCAGGCTGGTGGTGGTGGTGTAATGGTGTGGGGGATGTTTTCCTGGCACACTTTAGGCCCCTTAGTGCCAATTGGGCATCCTTTAAATGCCACGGCCTACCTGAGCATTGTTTCTGACCATGTCCATCCCTTTATGGCCACCATGTACCCATCCTCTGATGGCTACTTCCACCATGTCACAAAGCTCTAATCATTTAAAATTGGTTTCTTGAACATGACAATGAGTTCACTGTACTAAAATGGCCTCCACAGTCACCAGATCTCAACCCAATTGAGCATCTTTGGGATGTGGTGGAACGGGAGATTCGCATCATGGATGTGCAGCCGACAAATCTGCGGCAACTGTGTGATGCCATCATGTCAATATGGACCAAACTCCCTGAGGAATGCTTCCAGCACCTTGTTGAATCTATGCCACGAAGAATTGAGGCAGTTCTGAAGGCAAAAGGGGACCAACCCGTTACTAGCATGGGGTACCTAATAAAGTGGGCGGTGAGTGTATATCTAAGTATATATAAGTCTTGTACACTCACCTAAAGGATTATTAGGAACACCATACTAATACTGTGTTTGACCGCCTTTCGCCTTCAGAACTGCCTTAATTCTACGTGGCATTGATTCAACAAGGTGCTGAAAGCATTCTTTAGAAATGTTGGCCCATATTGATAGGATAGCATCTTTCAGTTGATGGAGATTTGTGGGATGCACATCCAGGGCACGAAGCTCCCATTCCACCACATCCCAAAGATGCTCTATTGGGTTGAGATCTGGTGACTGTGGGGGCCATTTTAGTACAGTGAACTCATTGTCATGTTCAAGAAACCAATTTGAAATGATTCGAGCTTTGTGACATAGTGCATTATCCTGCTGGAAGTAGCCATCAGAGGATGGGTACAGGGGGCCATAAAGGGATGGACATGGTCAGAAACAATGCTCAGGTAGGCCGTGGCATTTAAACGATGCCCAATTGGCACTAAGGGGCCTAAAGTGTGCCAAGAAAACATCCCCCACACCATTACACCACCACCACCAGCCTGCACAGTGGTAACAAGGCATGATGGATCCATGTTCTCATTCTGTTTACGCCAAATTCTGACTCTAACATCTGAATGTCTCAACAGAAATCGAGACTCATCAGACCAGGCAACATTTTTCCAGTCTTCAACTGTCCAATTTTGGTGAGCTCTTGCAAATTGTAGCCTCTTTTTCCTATTTGTAGTGGAGATGAGTGGTACCCGGTGGGGTCTTCTGCTGTTGTAGCCCATCCGCCTCAAGGTTGTGCGTGTTGTGGCTTCACAAATGCTTTGCTGCATACCTCGGTTGTAACGAGTGGTTATTTCAGTCACTGTTGCCCTTCTATCAGCTTGAATCAGTTGGCCCATTCTCTAATATATATATACACTCACCTAAAGGATTATTAGGAACACCTGTTCAATTTCTCATTAATGCAATTATCTAATCAACCAATCGCATGGCAGTTGCTTCAATGCATTTAGGGGTGTGGTCCTGGTCAAGACAATCTCCTGAACTCCAAACTGAATGTCAGAATGGGAAAGAAAGGTGATTTAAGCAATTTTGAGCGTGGCATGGTTGTTGGTGCCAGACGGGCCGGTCTGAGTATTTCACAATCTGCTCAGTTACTGGGATTTTCACGCACAACTATTTCTAGGGTTTACAAAGAATGGTGTGAAAAGGGAAAAACATCCAGTATGCGGCAGTCCTGTGGGCGAAAATGCCTTGTTGATGCTAGAGGTCAGAGGAGAATGGACCGACTGATTCAAGCTGATTGAAGAGCAACTTTGACTGAAATAACCACTCGTTACATCCGAGGTATGCAGCAAAGCATTTGTGAAGCCACAACACGCACAACCTTGAGGCGGATGGGCTACAACAGCAGAAGACCCCACCGGGCACCACTCATCTCCACTACAAATAGGAAAAAGAGGCTACAATTTGCAAGAGCTCACCAAAATTGGACAGTTGAAGACTGGAAAAATGTTGCCTGGTCTGATGAGTCTCGATTTCTTGTTGAGACATTCAGATGTTAGAGTCAGAATTTGGCGTAAACAGAATTAGAACATGGATCCATCATGCCTTGTTACCACTGTGCAGGCTAAGCATAAAGTCACTTTATTTCGACACATTTGTCAGAAAACAAGACATTTTCTTCCCAAGTAAATCTCGATTTAAGAATATTTAGATATTTGTGCTGGAAAACAAGACACAAATTCTGAGGAAGACATTTTTTTTTTTTTTGGTGTCCTCATTGTGGTCTCTCTGTTCAGACATTTGTTGTTGTCAAAATGACTTCATGCCCCTTTTCCCACTTCTCAGATGCCCTGTGGACATGGCGTGTCGAAGCCGCATGAACGTTCCCTTCCGTATCGGAAAGAAGGAAGGAGATGAAAGTCTTGAGAAGTCGTTCCTGGATGGTGCCTCTAAACTTGGCATGATCTCACTTAAAGGACACAGGTGAAAATTAGGAAAATATAACGTATTGTTTTTCTAATTCATGCAATCTTACAGTAATTGCACACTAGTTTATCAACAAACATTTTCTTTTGTTTTTATGGAGGAGTAATATTGACTAGTCGCTTATTAAAGGGATAGTTCAACCAAAAATGAAAATTCTGTCAGTAATTACTCGCCCTCATGTTGTTCCAACCCCGTAAGACTTTCGTTCATCTTCAGAACACAAATTAAGATATTTTTGATTAAATCTGAGAGCTGGATCACTCCTCCATAGGCTTCTAAGGGATCGAACCTTTATGAAAGACATCATTAAAATAGTCCGAGTGACTACAGTGGCTCAATCTTAAGTTTATCAAGCGACGAGAATACTTTTTGTGCGCAAAAAAACAAACAAAAATATCGACTTTATTCAACTATTCATTTCCTTCTCTGTGGGCCTCGAGTGAGTTCACGTAGTGTAACAGCGCAGCGCTTCTGTTGTACGTCACACGCATCACACACACACATGACCAGCGTCGGCCAATAGTGAGCCTCCGTGTGACGTACAACACAGAAGCGCTGCGCTGTTACACTGCGTGAACTCACTCGAGGCCCACAGAGAAGGAAATGAATAGTTGAATAAAGTCGATATTTTTGTTTGTTTTTTTGCGCACAAAAAGTATTCTCGTCGCTTGATAAACTTAAGATTGAGCCGCTGTAGTCACTCGGACTATTTTAACGATGTCTTTCATAAAGGTTCGATCCCTTAGAAGCCTATGGAGGAGTGATCCAGCTCTCAGATTTAATCAAAAATATCTTAATTTGTGTTCCGAAGATGAACGAAAGTCTTACGGGGTTGGAACAACATGAGGGAGAGTAATTACTGACAGAATTTTCATTTTTGGGTGAACTATCCCTTTAAGTCATAAATATATATATACTAGTCGCTGATTAAGTCATAAATGAACGAATAAGCCTGAACCTCCAGCTGAGACTCGAACACAGGTTGCCTTTTGCACAATATGACACAGCGCTCCAACATAACCACTTATTTTTAATAAAAAAAGGTGGTAGGAGTGTTAAATAAATTTTTTTTTAAATAAGTTTTTTGCTGTCTTTTTTTTTTTTTGGTCAATTCAGTTGTTTCATTTCTATAGGTTGTATAACATTCTAAAAGCTGTTAATTCCACACATACTACTAACTGGTAGGTGTATTCACTAGGTTGCCTCTGAGGCATAAGGTACTGTAAGTATTACATACAAAAATAAAACAATGCATTGACAATTACTTTTTTACTTTTCATATTAAAAACGAGTACTTCTGTACTTCTACTTAAGTAAAAATCGGTCTTTTCTAGGGGTGTAACGATATCCTCATGTCACGATTCAATACATACTCACGATACGATATAATTGCGATACTCCAAGACATATGGTAAAAGGTTAACAAAAAATGAACTGTTGATTTAAAATGCTAAATTTGATATTACATTGTGGGTTTAAATGAATAGGCTTGGACTTGGTGCTTGTAACCCAAGGACAATGGTGACACCAGAATAAAAATATTCATGATTCTGAAGCTGAAAATACAGAATTATTTTAGACGAATATGCTTGCACTCTTTCACTGACTAGATATATTTAAAATAATGTCGGACACTTTTTACTGGTCAGGTTACATCCGTCATTTGGCATTATCAGGACCCACAAATATTCCCCCATTGCATTATTATACATTATAATCAACATTATATATAGTAGTTTAATGTAGTACTGACACTAAAACTCTGAAAACTTTTTTTCTCACACAGTAATTTTTATATTGGGGGAACTATACACAATACAGATTGTCACTATCCACGATACGTATTGTTGCATTTTTGTATTGCGATATATTGTTACACCCCTACTCTTTACAACGTTTACTTGGAGTAATATTTGACCAGTAGTATCTGTACTTTCACTCAAGTAAGGAAGTCGTGCACTTTGTCCACCTCTGCTTTTCCTTCACAAAAACAGTACACACAGGGCCGTGCACAGACCTTTTGAGGGGCATGTGCTGAAACTAAAAAAGGGCACCCCCCTCCCTTTTTTTTATATCAAGATTATTTAGTAAGCCTACATTAAAGGAGGAAATGGTCTCATCTTCATGACAAATTCAATAAAAAAAAAATAGTCTCAAAAGCTTTAGATTTATTCACTATTAATAACCGTAATAATAATAATAATAATAATATAGATATACAGGGTTTCAGGGCTTCTTTAAACCTAATTACAACAGCAACCTTCTGTGAGCCATGCTTGGAGATGTTTATGACTTCACTGTGATCCACTGGGATGTCCCTCTCTATGGCTATGGGGAGAAGGTCTAGTCTCTCCTCTGAGCAGAGGCTTGGGAGTTGGTTCTTAATTAACCTCATTTTGGAAAAGGATCTCTCCACAGTTGCAGTTGATGGCAAAAACCTGATGCTGTGGAGGACCAATGTTGGTCTCTTGAAGGTCTTTTATTCACTACACTTCCCATAAAATAAGCCAGCAATGAAAAAAATTATAAAATAGTGTGAAAAGTACAGTTGCAGTGAAAAGCATTTCTGAAGGATCATGTGACACTGCAGAGTACTGAACTAAAGATGCTGAAAATTCAGCTTTGACCACAGAAATAAATTACATTTTAAAATATATTCAAATAGAAAACAGTTATTTTAAATTGTAAAAATATTTCACAATATTACTGTTTTTGCTTATTTTGGATCAAATACATTAAGCCTTCGAATGAATTAAATCATGAATTAGATTCTGCATGATAAAATATAAAGATTTCACATTGATCTTCTGTAATGTTTTTTTTAGTTACTACTAAAGTACTAAAAACTAAAACTAAGTTGTACTAAAACCATGTTTTACTACATTTATACATGTGAGGACGACCGGAGGGTAGGTATAGAATACTGTAGATTCAAAAATTAGATAGCGAATATGTGCATATTAACAGACTTGAATTAACCATAATTTAATATTATTACCATAACATTAAATGTTAAATGATTAAATGTTAATAAATTAAGTGTATCAGCAATCATAAATCAAAGAACACATTTCTTAGAAATATATGTTACCTAGGTGACGAGGATCACTCGTTGCTTTGTGTAGTTCCAGTACGAACAGCGCGGGGGCGCGCATGTGCTTATGATTTTCCGATGGAAACGGCGCCGGCGGCATCATTACATTTTCATCAACAGCTTACATACCAACTAGATTGTTATAGCTATATAGGCGCTCAGTTTTTCCTGTTGTTAAATACATTTGGTCAAAATCGCATTTTATAAAAAATGAAATGCTGCTGTATGCACAGGCTATTTAAGTGTAGGCTATTTGGCTATGCCTATGGCAAATGCTAGCATAGCCCTCTCTCTCTGGTCCCACATATCTTAATCAGACATCAAATAAATAAAATATGCGCTTTTATAGACAACGTGTTTAGTACTTATTTAAACAACAAGATCTTTGTTTACCCTTGCAAAACTTCGGTCAACTGCTGTCTGCTGTGCGGCCGCTGCGGAGCTTCAGTTCATTCAGTCACGATAGAGGGGGCGGAGTTATCAGCTTTACTGACAGTTTAAGATCGAACAAGATTTACACAAGCTCTTTTTAAGATCTTTCATTGGCTAAATATTTTTAAAACAGACAGATAGACTTAAAGGGTGACCAATAGCATTCATTTATAAAAAAAAAAAAAAAAAAAAAACACCACCACCAAAAAAAGGGCACTTCGGCAAAAAGGGCATGTGCTCTGCACAGGTTGAGCCCTACCTGTGCACGTGCCTGAGTACATACTTTTAGGGCGTAGTATTAGTGAATTAGGAGGCGGCGTGTGTTTCTCATGTCCTGTCTCACGCCTCTTTCACTGTTCTCAGGTCTGTTGGTGGCATCCGAGCTTCCTTGTACAATGCGGTGACTGTTGAAGATGTGAAGGCTCTTGCTGCCCATATGGAAGAGTTCCTTAAGAATCACCAGTAGCTTAAAGGCCTTTTTTTTTGTTGCAACTTGGATTCAAAAGGGTTTCTTGATTATAGCGCATTTAGACTGAAGTGACACTAACGGGATTTATTGCAACAAGTTGTAGCGGATGAATGGAATATAACAAAAACTCAAATTCTCTTCAATTTGAAAAGCAAATTGTTGTCATTGTTGCATAATGTTCTTTTTTTAACTGACCCTTTTATTCAAAATCTAGTGTGCCTTAATGCTTGTAAAATTGTAATTGAATTGTATTCCAAAACATTCCATGTTTTACTAATGTAAATGTATGTTATTAGTGACTGAATACTGTGATACAAGCTAAAATCAAATAAAACACTACTAAAATGCTCTAAACTGCAGTGTTTATTACCGAGGAGAGATTTTAAAGGTAAATTAACATGCATTATGGATATTACTGTATGATTTAGAGAATATTTAGTGATTTAGTGGCTTTATGTATTTGCATTGAAATTAATAATTTGATTTAATGGATTTATTGTGTACATGCATGTTTTTACATTGTACTTATATTTTGAAAATACCTGCATGTAATTACAGCTGTAATTAATTAATGTAATTACACTGTTGCCCTTTCCCTTACTAAACCCACCTGTTGGAAAGGCGGGGCTTAGTGCACCTGTCAATCATCGCCCTGACGCAGCCGAATGAAGCACGAGTGAGAGAGACTTGCACGGGACCGGGAGAATTAACCCTTATTTTGTGTGCTATAGTGTGCGTCTCTTACTGATTACCAATGCATTCTCAGTGTACAATAAACCCCTTTGATTGAATCAGACTGTCCTGATCCATTCCTGTGTTTTGATCGACACACCAAGAGGAAGGCTAGAGACATTAGAACCACCTTAGAACGCAATCCTAGTTTAACTACTTAACAAATTGGTCTAGAGCCGGATTCCGGCCATTGCTCTTGGATAAAGTGGGATCTATCAGCTCTGATATGGAACCAGAAGGGGTATATGCAGATGGTGGCAGACCTCAACGCCATGTTCGCACTCCTGCCTATCTCGAGGACTACGATCTCACAGCTGCACGACGTAGACCGATCAGACAGCCAATGATGTCTTATGCTGCAGAGGAGCCACAGAGAGGAAATCCATCAGATGCTGCCAGGATTTCTCCCTCCCCCTCTGACAGAGCCTCTAGTCCCGTGAGTCAGTATTCCTGGAACGTGGTGGACGAATGGTCGCCGACTGCTTATAACAGAGAGCATTCCTATGAAAGACATCAGGTGAGAGCTCCCATGCCCTTTACTCAACCTCAGTTTTCACCATATCATCGGCCTTGGGAAGAGACTGAGGTTCAATTATCTTCACAAACTGTCTGTGACTCAGCATGCAGGCCTTCACAACCCATGTTGCGCTCTGAGTCTCTTCCAACACCACTTCCCCACTCATCTACCAACCGGCAGTCAATGCGGTTGGCCAGCACAGTTGCTGCACCGGTGAATTTAGATTCGTCTGCCCTTAAAGGGGATTACAGCTCATTCTCAACCCCGAAGCAGACTGTGGACTATAGAGATGGTTCTTTTCTGTCTAACCACCCAGAGAGGAATGCTGAGGAGCCATTAAGGGAACATGTGATGGTAAATTTCTTGGGTAAGATGCTTAGTGAGCATCAAGTAATGAGAGATCATATACAAACTGGATTGCCTGCCAAACAAGAAGTCACACAGTCAGTTAAGCCCCCTAATTATTATGACTTCCCTCCTGCCAGCTATCCAGATGAAGCTGTCCCACCTACTTCTCGCAGATTACCTCCACCACTCAATGAGTACGATACCTACGCCCATGATCCAAGTTGGTATCCAGAACAGAGGTTTGAGCCTGTTAGGGCTGCTTACCTGCCTCAACCTCATGAAAGGTATAAGCCAAGGAGACCTAGGTGTGTGACACCTACGCCCAGAGCTTCCACTTTGCATCCAGATGAGAGAGAGAAGACCTACCGTGGGCCTACACCGACGATTCCAGACTTCATCACGGGAGATCCTAGTGAGTTCACTAGACTAAAGCTTGCTCTGGAAAACCTTTTACCTCATGATGTGACTGAGCTCTTCCGCTATCAGATATTGATGGATCATTTGAGATTAGATGAAGCCCGCCTGGTGGCTGACTCCTATCTCAACTCACATTTCCCGTATAGCGATACTATGGCAGCTCTGACTGAGAGGTTCGGACAACCTTACAAGTTAGCCCTCAGAAGGATAGCTAAGGTGATGGATGCTCCTGATATACGACGAGGTGATACAGCAGCCTTTGACAAGTTCGCCCTGCAAATCAGATCCCTTGTCGGTACGCTGGAGACTTTGGGCCATGAAGGTCAGTCGGAATTAAGATGTGGTTCGCATGTGGACAGGCTGCTAAGCAAACTACCTCCTGAAATGAGGTCAGAGTTCAGAAGACACGTTCCGTCGTCCGGGTGCAGTGTACAACCTCCTAGACTTCTCTGAATGGTTACAGTATGAAGCGTCGTGTCAGAGCAGTGAGAGTCAAACTTCGGACCGTCGGCAGAGGGTAGAGCAGAAGACGGACCGGGGGAGAGCGACAAACCCTGCTGGACGTTCAGCTACTGTACTTCATGGATCGGATGTGAGCCCTGCCAAATTACCTATCGGACCAGCTCTGATTCTATTAGCCAGTTCAGGGACCACCAAAGCACAGCCCAAAGCTTTCTGTCCGTTTTGTGACAAAAATGACCATTACCTCAGTCAGTGTGATACCTTCAAGTCCTTCAACAAACAGCAGATCACAGATTGGATCCAGACGAATCACCGTTGTTGGCGCTGTGGACGTGCACACCCAGCGGCTAAGTGTACCCTCAAAAAGCCATGTAGTATCTGTAAAGGCAGACACCTGCAAATTCTTCATGAAGTGAACTCCAAACCAGTGACTGAAGGATCTTGTCTGGTTAATTCAGCGACTGAAACCCTGTATCTGGATAAACCTACAGGATGTAGGAAAGTTCTCCTCAAGGTTGTCAGAGTTCTGCTCCGTCACAAAGATAGGACCCTGGATACTTATGCTGTCCTGGATGATGGTTCGGAGAGGACGATTCTTCTATCCCTGCAGCCACCAAACTTGGAATTCATGGTCCCATGGAGAGTTTAGCCCTGCGTACTATCCGCCAGGATGTTCAGACTGTTAATGGTGCCGCAGTCTCTTTTCAGATTTCTCCAGTAACTCAGCCACAGAAAATATTTAGAATCTCAGCTGCCTTCACTGCCGAGTGCCTTGGTCTAGCGGACCATTCTTACCCTCTGAGTGTCCTGGAGAAGTATCAGCATCTGAAGAACCTTCCACTGCAGTCTTTCGATGGAGTAAGCCCACTATTACTGATTGGGGCTGATAATACGCACCTCATTACTCCCATATCACCTGTTCGTCTGGGCCCCTCTGGGGGACCTGCAGCTGTTCAGACCAGGCTCGGATGGACCTTGCAGGGACCAGCAAGATTCTTGAAGGATCAGCTGTCACCACCACAGTGCTTCTTTGTATCCCTCACCCCTGCTGAACTAGAGCTGAAAAAGGATGTTGAAAGGCTGTGGCAGATTGATGTCTTACCCTACCGCTGTGAGAAGCAGGTCACCCGATCCAAAGAGGACCAAGAGGCTATCAGTCTCTTGGAGACTAAGACAACTCGGGTTGAAGTTAACGGCATCCTCCGCTATGCAACGCCTTTATTGCGCAGGAAGGACTTCCCCTTCTTCTGTGCTCCTAAGGAAGCAGTAATGCCTAGTCTCAGAGGCATGGAACGTCGGCTTGTTCGGTCACCAGAGAAAGCGGAGATTTATAAGTCTGAGATAAATAAGCTGGAGTTGACTGGTGCTGCCATCAAACTGCAGAATGAGGGAGAGGAAGCCACAGGATAGAAGTGGTATATCCCACACCATATGGTCACTCACAATGATAAGAACCGCTTAGTGTTTAACTGTTCTTTCGAGTATGAGGGGCTAAATCTTAATAACTCCTTACTACCAGGTCCAGTCTTGAGCCCTTCTCTTCTGGGTGTCTTCCTGCGGTTTAGGGAGCAGAGTGTGGCCATAAGTGGGGATATCCGCGGGATGTTTCATCAGGTCCTGCTACTGCCTGAGGATAGACCACTCCTGCGGTTTTTATGGCGTGACCTGTGTCGGGATGACCCTCCAGATACTTATGGGTGGCAAGTACTTCCCTTTGGGACTACGTGCAGCCCCTGCTGTGCGTCCTTCGCTCTTCAGCGACACGTGGCGCTACACAGTACACCTGATGAGGATGTAAGATTCTCTGTAGATAGATGCTTCTACGTGGACAATTGTCTCCAAAGTTTGAGTTCTGTTCAAGAAGCACGACTGTTAGTGGATAAGTTACGTACCCTCCTATCCTCTGGTGGTTTTGACATCCGGCAGTGGGCCAGTAATGCAGCAGAAGTTGTCAGTCATCTACCTCCCGAAGCCAGGTCCCCGAAGCTGGAGTTGTGGCTTTCTCAAGACAAAGCCGACCCACGAGAGTCAACCTTGGGCCTGAGCTGGCACTGCGAGCTGGACCATCTTGGGTTCAAACACCGACCTGTCACATACAATGCCATGACAATGCGGAGCATCTATAGGGTGCTGGCAAGTCAGTACGACCCCCTTGGCATCATCCTTCCCTATACTACCAGAGCCAAGTTGATCATGCAGCAGCTTTGGCTAAACCACCGGGACTGGGATGATCCACAACTCCCAGGTGAGCTCAGGCAAGCATTGACAGACTCGGAAGAGGAGCTTAAATTCCTATCGCAGGTGACAGTTCCAAGGTGCTATAACCCCTCCTATATGGATCAATCAGATGTACGCCGGGAGATTCACGTTTTCAGTGATGCCTCTGAGAAGGCATATGGGGCTGTTGCTTATCTGCGTTCGGAAGGTCGCCAGGGGGAACTCCACCTTGCCTTTCTTCTAGCCCGGTCTAAAGTGGCCCCACGAAAGCGACAGTCAATACCGAGGCTCGAGCTCTGCGCCACCTTGGTAGGTGCACAGTTGGCGAAGTTGCTCATAACTGAGCTCACTCTGAAATGGGACAAGGTCACCTTTTGGACTAACTCTACTATTGTCCTCCACTGGCTCCTTTCTGAGTCCTGTAGGTACAAAGTCTTCGTGGGCACCCGGGTAGCGGAGATTCAGGAGTTGACCGACCGGACAGAATGGCGATACATAAATTCTGAAGGAAACCCTGCTGATGACCTGACTCGGGGCAAGAGACTGCAAGACTTTATCGGCCCCAACAGATGGCTTCAAGGTCCGAAGTTCCTCCTGCAACCACAGGAGGAGTGGCCCTCTCAGCCCACCTCATGCTTTCCGAACTCTGAAGATGCAGCTGAACATAAAGGAGGAATCTTCTGTGGGATTACTAACACTGTGCCGTTGACTAATGAAAGGAAATACAACCACTGGAAAGATTTGGTGGACGCAGTTGCACAGGAGCTGCATGGGGCGGCTGCCCAGGATAAATCTCCACCAGCAGGTACCTACAGAGAGGCAGAGACTGTTGCCCTGAGAAAGATGCAGCTAGATAGTTTCCCTGAGGATTTACAGCTGCTAAAATCCAACAAGCCAGTTCGCTCCAACAGTCGGTAACTATGTCTCTCTCCTGTATTTGACTCTGAAAACCAACTCATCAGAGTCGGAGGACGACTGAGGAGAGTGGAAGCCCTTGACCCAGCTACCGTGCACCCTATTGTACTTGACTCTCATCATCCTAACACTCAGCTACTGATCAAGGACTATGACACTCGACTTCACCATCCAGGACCTGAGCGGGTGTTTGCTGAGCTCCGCAGGAGAGTGTGGATTCTGAGAGGTAGGGAGGCAATCAGGAAGCACCAAAGGGCATGTCTCGACTGTTGTAAGTGGAGGTCAAAGCCAGCAACACAGCAGATGGCTGATCTCCCTCCTCCAAGGCTCAGATTGTTTAAGCCGGCATTTTACTCAGCAGGAATGGACTGTTTTGGGCCACTGGTGGTGACATTGGGACGCCGGGTAGAGAAGAGATGGGGCCTCCTATTCAAGTGTCTCACCACCCGTGCGGTGCACATAGAAGTGCTGGCCTCAGTGAACAGTGATGCCTTTCTGATGGCACTGAGAAGGTTCATTGGTCGACGTGGCCAGCCTGCCGAACTGTACTCCGACCAGGGCACCAACTTCCGAGGTGGAGAGACAGAACTCTGGGAATCTTTCAACCAACTCAGTCCAGACTTACAACAGCTGTTAGCCAAACAAAGGATCAGTTTCCACTTCAATCCTCCGGCCTCTCCGCACTTTGGAGGTGTGTGGGAGAGGGAGATCCGGTCTGTAAAGGCTGCCCTTCGTGCAACCCTAGGTTCAGAAACGGTGTCCGAAGAAGTGCTTCAGACAGTTTTGATTAAAATTAAAGCCATCCTAAATTCTAAGCCTTTAGGATATGTTTCGGCAGATCTGGCTGATCTGGACCCGGTCACTCCAAATTGCCTGCTGATGGGGCGGCCAGACGGTTCCTTGCCCCAGGTGGTGTATCCGGAGTCTGAACTCCTCACAAAGCGGAGATGGAGACACTCCCAGGTATTAGCTGACAGATTCTGGTCTGCATTTATAAGGCACTATCTACCGGCAATGCAGACGAGAGGAAAGTGGCAAAGACCATCACCT
Organism: Rhinichthys klamathensis goyatoka; assembly: GCF_029890125.1. Classification (NCBI taxonomy): domain Eukaryota; kingdom Metazoa; phylum Chordata; class Actinopteri; order Cypriniformes; family Leuciscidae; genus Rhinichthys; species Rhinichthys klamathensis. The sequence goes on from NW_026606865.1 coordinate 547,044, forward strand.
GACATCGAGCCTGGCACTGTAGCCATGTTGGTTGACCCCCAACTACCTCGGCCCCTATGGCAGATTGGAAGAATTCTGAAAGTCTACCAAGGAGCCGATGGCCGTGTCAGAACAGGGGAGATACAGATAAAAGACAGAACGTATACTCGGCCTATAGCTCGTCTAATAGTTCTTCCTGAAATCCCTGAAGAGGATGACCATCCTGGGAGTGAAGACAACCAACAGTAACCCTGAACTCATTTCCAACGGAGCAAATTTCCTAATAAATTTGGGGGCGGCAATGTCGGAAAGGCGGGGCTTAGTGCACCTGTCAATCATCGCCCTGACGCAGCCGAATGAAGCGCGAGTGAGAGAAACTTGCACGGGCCTGGGAGAATTAACCCTTATTTTGTGTGCTATAGTGTGCGTCTCTTACTGATTACCAATGCATTCTCAGTGTACAATAAACCCCTTTGATTGAATCAGACTGTCCTGATCCATTCCTGTGTTTTGATCGACACACCAAGGGGAAGGCTAGAGACATTAGAACCACATTAGAACACAATCCTAGTTTAACTACTTAACACCACCCATACCACACACACCTGTCCCTAACCTCACCCGTATCACACCTCAATAGCAGCACAAGTGTTTTACAATACAACATGAACACAATAAGTACATTGTACTTATTTTTCGATGTAAGTACATAAAAAAAAAGCCACTTAATATAAAGTGGGACCCATCATTCTTAAAAAACAGTACTGTGGTGATACCATGGTACTGAAGGAATACCATATTTATGTTACGTAGCATAATCTTTACATGCTACTTTAAAAGAGTATCTTGGTACTACATTCCTACATGTTTACAATTATTAGTGCTGTGCTTTTGCTATATTAATACAAGTATTTTTACGTGGGAGTATTTGTTCAACTTTGGAGTATTGTATTACCATTTGCATTTTCTCTTGTAGCAACTTGAATGTTTGTTCAAGGATTGTTGAATCCAAACAAGAGCCAATGAACTGAAGTTTTACTTCCATTTACATCCATTGTGACTTGGATTGCCAAGTCTGCTGTTTTCCTGTGGATTTGGGCTACGTTTAAATTGCTGCCCGAGGTTTTTTTTTTTTTTTTTTTTACATACTGCATAAATTATATTTGACATAATTTGTATTATCTACCCAAGCGTAAGGATATTTTTTGTGTGGAAGGGACACTGGTGCAAATTTATGGAATTGTGTGGATTGCATAACAGAGACTAAAATATGTATTATAGGCTGTAGCGGAGATAGCGTGGGTGCTTGGGTGCGGCCGCACCAGGGCCCCGTGCCAATTAGGGGCCCCTCAAACGCCGCCGATCTTGCGTCAGGAACGGGGCCCAGGCAAAGTACACCCAGCAAACACATTTACGTTTCGGCAATGTCTGTGGCACGTTGCATTTCTGCTATGGCAACGTCGCTGTCTACGTGCTCGCAACATTGTAACAACGTAGAATTGAAAGACTCAACAGGGCTGTAGCAACGCTGTTGCACGACATTCAGCAACTGAGAGACGACTTTCTGACAATTAGCCTACATTTTTTAGTATGCTAGATATAGATATCCCATTTTAGCAAGTTATGTTTTTGAGGTTAATTTTTAATTAGTCATAAGATAATTATATACTTTTAAAATATTGTTGGCTATTTTATTTAACATATAAGATTACTTGGCTCAACAAGTGACACATTCTTACATATGCATTCATCAAATATTTAACTTTTTTTTAACGGTTTTAATTTTAAAATTACTTGGTAGCAGAGGGCCCCATGATGAAGCTCCGCCCCCACTGTACTGAGAGTCTAGCTCCGCCCCTGATTATAGGTAAGGGAGTGGCATAATTTGAATTTCGTTATTTAGGTTCGTTTAATTGGTCATTCTGCTGGTTTTGATTGGCTTTGATACGCTGATCTAGCAACATTAGTTCTTCTACCGCTAAGTAGAAGAACTACTTAGCGGCAACATTAGTTCTTCTACCGCTCCCTTGGCTTGAACTAAACACAAATTAGTTCAAGCCAAGGGAGACTCGATGCTGTTGGTTTGCTGCATGTTTTAGAGAATTGCAATTCAGTAAAAGGATTTAATAAAAAGGTTTTCAAACTAGGAGTGCTAGGGGGTCCGTGGAGTGTAAAAAGTGTAAAAATAAATAACAAATAAGATTAAACAAAATAAATAAAAAAATGTTTAAAATAAACCCATTGATTAAATAAATAAGACAACTACATTACAGCACAGTAACATTGTGAGTAGAAAAAGCTCTTATTTTGACAAAGAAGCTTTTATTTTGGAATCACATAGAACCCGGAAGTTGAAAGTGCAAACACGTATAGATATTATTAATTTCAATATCAAAAGACAAGTTTGTTACTTAAAACCAAGTTATTAAAATCATAATTTATTTACGTTTGATTAAGAGTTAAATGGCGAAATGCCATGCTCTTATTAACTGTTGAACGTCAGATGATTTGACAGAAGTGAAGTCGACGGAAGTGACATAGGTTCAGAGTCAGACAAACACCTGCATGTTACAGTTACCAGAAAACTCACGGGAATCAAAGATGTCGCGCTCGTGTTTATAAAGCAAGACTGTTGTTAGATTGGGTGAGTTTGGCATGATCACATTAAACAGGCTGTTGTGTTGTTTTTCCTGTCAGGTTGACTCATGTATGACACGGCAGTTTTCACGAGCTGCTCTTTGTCCTCGAGCAGAAGCAGCCGTTACACAGCAACTCTAACGTTACGTGTATTTTAACTCACTATTTGATACTTTCACAGCATACACGTAGAAATATTACACTATCTGATCTTTGATCCATGTAAATAATCCACACTGTCACAGTCAAAATTGAGTCCAATTGGAATATCGGTAATTCTTTGAAGTCCGACTAGAGAGTCACCTAAACATTGAATGCACGTCAACATTCATTAAGGATTGTTAATAATTACTTGTGAATTAAAACTAAGGATTATTATTAATCATCACTTTATGGGTTTTATGAAACCTCATAATCAAAATTGCTGTGAAGGTAGTACTTTATCACTGGGATTTTTATTCGTATTCCTTCCATATTAATCTTGTTCGTTTCAAGTCACCTTAATTTTTACAGCGCTTTTAACAATATAGATTGTTTCACAGCAGCTTTACAGTGATAACAGGAAATTAAAGTAACAGATTGTTTTGTTGTCCCACCCATAAATCCAGATCCACAATGGCTGATAAGGGAAACCGGAAGTTCTCTCCACGATACAGGAGACCGAAGGAAGCAGATGAAGCTGAGAGCTGGAGGAGCCCGTTGGGACGCGATCATGAACGCAGTTACAGCCCTAAAGCGAAGTGGGGTCACGGTCGAGCCAGTGAAAGTGACGGGAATAGAAGAGGCAAAGCCGCGCTGTCTGAGGGAAGAGTGTTCGGACAGAGTCCTTCTCACCAGGAACGAGTCCAGAGAGGTTCACCTGCTGAGCGGAGGAACTGGAGAGAACGACGAGACAGACATGGTAAAACGTGTAAGAAATAGGGATGCCCGATATGAAAATTTTGGCCGATAACCGATAATTCTTTATATTTGAAAGCCGATAACCTATATATTGGCCGATAAATCTAAATCCAAATTGTTATATAATTTTTGAGAGCCTGATTACAAAAAGTCTCACCATTAAAGCTGCAGTAGGGAGTAGGGGTGTAACGGTACATGTATTCGTATTGAACCGTTTCGGTTTGAGGCTTCCGGTTCGGTACGCATACAAACCGAACGATTCCTTGGACCATTTTTCCTGCCGACAAAATTCGCGCTGGTGCGACCACCACAACGTTGCGCAACATCAAATGGCAAGCGTAAAGAAAGCGGAACGAAACTGCGGTACTCATTATGTTCTTCACGGATCGTTTATCAGTTCAGACCAGCAACATCTGTGCAGCGCGAGCCGATCTCGATCAAGCGACACTGTCACTACACAGCGCTAAGAGATCCAGTAAAGAAAACATTTGAATTCGCCACTGAAGTAATAACATCGCTGCGAGATCTAGTGAGAAGCATGCACATTTCTCCGTTATTAACCGTAGATCTCTATTAGATCAAACAGCGCTGACGTGGACACCAGGAGAAATATTGTGCCGTAAATAAACAAACGTTAGTAATACTACTTTACGTCCACAGACCAGCAACATTCACCATGGATTTAATATAGTAACACTAGGCTAAATGTAACCAGTTTGGCTGGAATAGTGAAATGCTTTCAAGTACTTAACAAATCTTTTTCCAGCACTTCAAAACTCAAATATTATATAAATAAAATATATGAAGAGTTCAGATGCAAAAGCCTCTAAGTGCCATTTGAAATTTTCTTCTAGAATTATCATTTTTATGAAGCTTGTATATTTAAGTTCAGTAATTTCACTAAAATGACAATTAATAGGTAATCTTCATTGCCATTTAAGAGAAATTACTGAACTTAAATATACAAGCTTGATAAAAATGATCATTCTAGAAGAAAATTTCAAATGGCTTTTGCATCTGAACTCTTCATATATTTAAATGTTATTTTTAATTTGATGACCAAAACATTATTTGTTCATCCTTCAAAGATGACACCCATTTATAAACCTGAAAGTTTCAAGATGTAGGAAAACTCACACTTATTTAAAAAATATTTTTTCTTTTAACAAATAGGAAATTTCTCTGGCATTTCTTACTTTTTGCTGTATCGAAAACGTACCGAACCGTGACTTTATAACCGAGGTACGTACCGAACCGTGATTTTTGTGTACCGTTACACCCCTAGTAGGGAGTTTTGAGAAAACGTTCACTTAGCCTGAAAGTTTGAACAAGCACAACTTACAGGTCCCACCCCCTTGCTCTCTGCTGCGCTACAGCCCTCCCTCCACAGCTCGTCCTCCACAGCGGAGCCTGTCGTGAACGCGCAGGCTAGTAAACAGGGCCACCGATAACAGCGGATAAAAAGTAATATGGCACATTCACTAATAGGGACTAAACGTCAATAATATGCTTTACATTGACTATGGCCTGCCCATACTTTGACTACAAACTTGGTCCTCAAATCATTATGTATTTTGCAATAGCCTACATGTAACTTTATAACGTTGCACTCTTTCTATAAGTTATAAATAGCTAGTAAGATAACGTTAACATACTGTAACGTTAGTTACCGTTATATAAGTAATAATTCTAGCGATATATAATGCTAGATAAGGTGTGCTAGTACATTATTTCAGCAACATGACAAGCCAGTGAATTAGCAGGTTTCAATTGTTGCTTAGCAGAGTGCGTGACATTTTATCTACATGTCACGCGGCTAGAGTTTTGACACCGAGTCAATGGGCTCTGTCTAATTCTTTCTTTTTCGCTTGTTTATCGTCATCAGTCTTTTTCCTTTTACCTCTTTGTTTTATGAGCAGGTGTCACTCGAGAATTGGCAGTTTAGGTTGTTTCTCCGTCATAAGCACAGCTGCAGCACGCCGGCAATCTTGAGTTTGAACGACGGCTCGCGCGACGCGCTGTGCAAGAGAGGGGTGTGATCAGCCCGTACACGAGCGTGATTGACACTGCTAAGACATTCCTCCTGGCTCTGATTGGTTGTTTCTGAGCGGGAGCGTGTATTTCTTGCAAATGGCAATAGGACCACTGGGAGGAGCCAGAGGAGCTTGATTTTTACACAGATTATCTGTCTCATATTCTACTGTCAGGACATAATGACAGTTTTAGCAAATACATTTTTTCAAAAGTTACCTACAGCAGCTTTAAAGGGGTAGTTCACCCCAAAATGAAAACTCTGTCAGTAATTACTCGCCCTCATGTTGTTCCAACCCCGTAAGACGTTCGTTCATCTTCAGAACACAAATTAAGATATTTTTTATTAAATCTGAGAGCTTCCGTGAGATTTCCCGTAGTGTAACAGCGCAGCGCTTCTGTGTTGTACGTCACACGGAGGCTCACTATTGGCCGACGCTGGTCATGTGTGTGATATGATGCGTGTGACGTACAACACAGAAGCGCTGCGCTGTTACACTACGGGAAATCTCGAGGCCCACAGAGAAGGAAATGAATAGTTGAATAAAGTCTTTATTTTTGTTTATTTTTATTTTTGTATTCTCATCGCTTGATAAACTTAACCCTTGTGTTCTGTTCGAATTCTGTGTACTCCCCTTATGGACCGGGTCAAATTGACCCTAATTGGATTCAATACAATTCCTCAAAAACCACACTATGAAAAACAACAAAGATTTAGATACAAACTGTAAACTTTTAATATCAGCATTTGTCAAACATTACAAAAACATTATATCTGAAAATATGATTTATGAAAATGTTTTAAAAACATTTTTTAAAACAGTTTTGTTTCGACAAAATTGGAAAATAAACAGTATACTGATTTTTTTTGCATATTTTTTTTTCCTTTTTTTTTTTTTTACATTTTATGCTTTGAACATCGTAACTGAACAAAAAAAATTGCTGTATAATGAAAATTTTTCATTTTCCTAAGTTAACTTTCCCTAGTTTCCTAAGACCTATTTTCCTAGTTTCATTATTCACTCACTGGGAAGTGAGAAACCAAACATAACAAAAACATACATCAAATAAATGTTTTTTATTTATTTTTTGGCTCTGTGAATCTGCCTTTGAAAATCCTACATAAAAGTTTTGGTTAAAAGCTAGGTATTTTAGATATTTTGAATATTGAAATGAGAGCTTATTTTACTATCTGTGTCTGACAAAGATTTTCATCTGTAATTTGCAAATAATTCTGAACACTGTAATTTTAGCTTTTTCAAGTGTGTTTGGTTAGGGTTAGAGCACTTTTAGATGCACTTGCACCTTAGAACTGGAGTTGAAGTGCCCTGACATACAGAAAATAAATGTTTTTATTTTGTGTCTGTATATGCTTTTGAATGGCTGTCTATGAGGGTCAAATTGACCAGCGAACATCACAAACGTAACAGTAATTTTGTTTGTATATGTCAAAACACATCAGCATGTTGAAACTTTGCAAGCATGTTCATCATGATAAATGAGAAAAAGTCACAAAATATCAAGAAAAAAAACAAAGATTAACCAGTATTTCCAACAACTTGAAAATCGAAACGGGTCAAATTGACCCGCAACATAACACAAGAGCCACTGTAGTCACTCGGACTATTTTAACGATGTCTTTAATAACTTTTCTGGGCCGGCAACTTTCAATCCCTTAAGAAGCCTATGGAGGAGTGATCCAGCTCTCAGATTTAATAAAAAATATCTTAATTTGTGTTCTGAAGATGAACGAATGTCTTACGGGGTTGGAACAACATGAGGGCGAGTAATTACTGACAGAGTTTTCATTTTTGGTTGAACTATCCCATGTTCCAAGCACACAATTATAATGTTCTCATTATAATTGTATGTAGCCGATATGACAGGCTTGTGCTGTGCAGTTGCACTTTACTGTATTTTCCTTTTTTGAACTGATTCCAATCATATTTCAAGCCTTTCAAAACCATTATGTGAAGGAAATAATCCATTATTCTGCTTTAATATATCACCCAGATTTTCTTATTGGGCCGATACCGATAACATTAAAAATGAACATATATCGGGCCGATACCGATATTGTGGCCGATATATCGTGCATCCCTAATAAGAAGCTATCATGTAATTAAGGAATTAGATTGAAATGTATCTAATATCTGTCTACTTCTGGTTTGTCTATCAGACAGCCTGCAGAAGAGGATGGTGTCGATTGAAAGCTGCCTCACCAGACGGGACGTTTTACAGCTGTGCTTGGAAGCCGAAGGCAGTGATTGTGACCAGAAAGAGGTTTGGAAAGTTATAGACTTACCGGTTAGGCGATTTAAATCGTATTCTGGGCAAAATGTCATGATTTAGGAAAGAGATATTCTTAAAAAACTGTATTTATGCACCATAATCTTTACATGGTACTTTAAAGAGTATCTTACATTTACATTTACATTTAGTCATTTAGCAGACGCTTTTATCCAAAGCGACTTACAACTGAGGACTAAACCAAGCGAGTCATCGTGAAGAGGCAAAAGCAACGCAAGAAGTGCTCAAAATACAAAGTTCAGCCATAGCTCGGAGTAGCATAAGGCAGGCAAGCGAGGATTTAGAGGAAAGGATTTTTTTTTTTTTTTTTTTTTTTTTTTTTTTTTTTTAAGTTAAGTTAAGTGCTCCCGGAAGAGATGAGTTTTCAGTTGTCTTTTGAATGTTGTCAGGGATTCTGCATTCCGGATGAGGGTGGGGAGATCATTCCACCAGCATGGAACCGTGAATGAGAATGTTCTGGAGTGATTTTGTGCCCCGCTGTGATGGTACCACGAGCCGTCGCTCATTGACCGATCGTAGGCTTCTGGTAGGGATGTAGACTTGTAGTAGTGAGTGGAAGTAGGAGGGAGCTGAACCTGTGGTCAATCTGTAAGCAAGCGTCAAAGCCTTGAACTTGATGCGAGCAGCGAGTGGTAGCCAGTGCAGAGAGATGAGCAGAGGAGTGACGTGGGCCTTTTTGGGCTCGTTGAAGACCAGACGAGCTGCAGCATTCTGGATCATTTGTAGAGGTTTAGTTGCACATGATGGAAGTCCAGCCAGAAGAGCATTGCAGTAATCAAGCCTAGAAATGACCAGGGCCTGGACGAGAAGTTGTGTTGCATGCTCAGTTAGGAAAGGCCTGATCTTCCTGATGTTGTGCATAGCAAACCTGCATGATCGAGCTGTCTTTGTAATGTGGTCTGTGAAGGTCAGCTGATCATCAAAGATTACTCCAAGATTTCTGACCGACCTTGATGGGGTGATTGAGGATGAATCTACCTGGATAGTGAGGTCGTGCTGAAGAGACGGATTGGCAGGGAGGACGAGAAGCTCAGTCTTTGCCAGGTTGAGCTGCAGGTGATGTTCCTTCATCCATGCCGAGATGTCCGCCAGACAGCTTGAGATCCGTACAGCTACTGTGGGATCATCTGGTTGAAATGAGAGGTAGAGCTGGGTGTCATCAGCATAGCAATGGTAAGAGAAACCATGTGCCTGTATGATGGGTCCCAGTGATGTGGTGTAAATGGAGAAGAGGAGCGGTCCGAGAACTGAACCCTGAGGAACGCCTGTGGTCAGTTGATGTGCTTTGGATACCTCACCTCTCCATGTGACCTTGAAAGACCTACCTGTGAGATAGGACTCAAACCAGTTGAGGGAGGTTCCAGTGATGCCCAGTGATGAGAGGGCGGACAAGAGGATCTGATGATTCACAGTGTCGAAGGCAGCAGACAGGTCCAGTAGAATGAGAACTGATGATTTGGAAGCAGCTTTTGCGATCCGCAGGGCTTCCGTGACTGACAGCAATGCAGTCTCAGTTGAATGTCCTTTCTTGAAGCCAGATTGGTTGACATCCAGCTGGTTGTTCAGAGACAGGAAGGATGATACTTGGTTAAAAGCAACTCGTTCAAGTGTTTTTGCAATGAATGGTAGGAGAGAGACAGGTCTGTAGTTCTCTAGAAGTGATGTGTTTAATGTTGATTTTTTAAGCAGAGGGGTTACCCGAGCCTGCTTAAATGCTGTAGGGAAAATGCCAGTGTGGAGGGATGAGTTGATAATGTGTGTGAGAGCTGGTAGAAGTGTGGGAGAGATGGCTTGTAGAAGGTGTGAGGGGATGGGGTCTAGAGGGCAGGTGGTAGGATGACTGGAGAGGAGAAGTTTAGATACTTCTTCCTCGGTTAGTGGAGTGAAGGAGGAGAGAAGGTTATTGGCTGTGGGAGAGGTTAGTCTGGGTTCCTGTGCTGAGAACTGACTGCTGATAGTGGTAGTTTTGTTAGTGAAGAAGTTAGCAAAATCATCAGCAGTTAAAGAGGAGGTGGGTGGTGGTGGAGGTGGACAGAGGAGAGAATTGAATGTCTTGAACAGTGAACGTGTGTTAGAGGCGCTGTTGATCTTGTTGTGGAAATATGAAGATTTTGCGGCGTGAACGTCAACAGAGAAGGCAGAGAGCAGAGATTGATACCTACTGAGGTCAGATGTGTCTTTTGATTTGCGCCATTTCCTCTCCGCTGCCCTGAGCTTGGTCCGGTGTTCACGAAGAACCTCAGATAACCAGGGGTTAGAGGGAGTGGTGCGTGCTGGCCTAGAGGAGAGAGGGCAGATATTGTCTAAAGAAGAGGTTAGGATGGAGCATAAAGTATCCGTTGCAGTATTCACATCCAGAGATGAGAAATGTGAGGGTGAGGGAAGAGAAGATGACACAGCAGAGGAAAGATGGGATGGAGAAAGTGAGCGCAGGTTTCGTCTGAAAGTAAATGGTGGGGAGGTTGGTGGAGCATGGGTAGTGAGTTGTAGATTGAAAGTAATGAGGAAATGATCTGAAACTTGGAGAGGTTTCACCAAAATGTTGTCTGTGATACAGTTGCGTGTGTAAACCAGGTCCAGTTGGTTGCCTGACTTGTGAGTACCGGTGGTGATGAGCCGTTTGAGATCGAAAGAGGCTAGGAGAGAGATGAAGTCTGTTGCATACGGCTTCGCTAGGTGAATGTTGAAATCGCCAAAGACTACAAGTGGGATGCCATCCTGAGGGAAAGAGGACAGCAACACATCCAGCTCTTCTACAAAGCTTCCTAGTTGACCTGGGGGGCGATAAATAACTACAATATGGATCTTCATGGGATCTACACTACATGGGAGTTGTAAGTGTAATAGCATGATATTCAAATGAGTTGTTATTGCATAGAGAAGAGAGAGGTGAATATTTCCAATTGTTAGAAATAAGAAGACCAGTGCCCCCACCCCTCCCGGACTGGCGAGGTGTGTGAGAGAAAGAGAAGTTGTTAGAGAGAGCAGCAGGGGTTGCTGAGTCTTCTGGACGGATCCAGGTCTCAGTCAAGCCCAAGATATTAAGAGTAGAATGAGATGCAAAGGCTGGAATGAAGTCAGCTTTATTGACTGCTGATTGACAATTCCATAAACCCATAGAAAGAGTGAGAGGTGAGTGTGAGGATGAGAGAAACGGGCGCAGATAAGCAGTATTGCGCTGCCTTCTGTGCGTGGTGAGAGAGCGTTGTCGAGAGACAACAGGAATGTGTTCAAAGCACATAATGATAATGGGAAATAAGATAAAGGTAGGAAAGGAAAGGGTGAAGAAGATACTTTAAGTGCCTTGCAGGTGTCCTTGCTCGGTGGAGTCGCGCAGGTAGAGTCGCAGGTCTTTACCCGAGTCGGTCTTAACACGAGGAGGCTGAACACGAGAGCTGAATGCTTCCGCTGACGCTTCCGCGACAGCGCGCACACTACATAGAAATAATGCTATCAATCGTCTGAGTGAGGACAGCTGTGGTAGTCCTTGCAATTAGCACAGCGAAAGCAAGTATCCCGACAATGGCCCAAATCGAAACTAGCTGTTATGAACAGCAGTACTTAAGTGCTACAATAACAAACAGACTCCAACCCTTAAGACGGCAGATATTCAAAATAGGAACGCGACTAATTAAAATAAAGATATTTAGTGAAGATAAAAATTACAAAGAAGCAAAGAATCGAAAATAGCCCTACTTACTTGACAAATGGTAAACAGAGCAACAGGAGAACTGTATATTAAGAAAAAACAACTTACGCGCTCTTGACGTTCTCACCGAGTGACTGCTGTATCTTGGTACTGCAATCTTACATGTTTACAATTATTAGAGCTGTGCTTTTACTATTAAAGCATATATTAACCAAATTCAGTGGGTTAATATGCTTCGATTGAAAAGTTTATGATCAGGCTCTGTTTATAAAATCACATTTACTGTAATTCACTTACAGTCAAATTGTGAAATATTTTTTATAATTTAAAAAAACTTATAAATAGTAATAGTAAAATTTCATTTATTCCTGTGGTGTAAAACTGAATTTTCAGCATCATTACTCCAGTCTTCAGTGTCACATGATCCTTTAGAAATCTCTCTAACATGATGATTTGCTGCTCAAGAAACATTTATGATTATTATTATCAGTGTTGAAAACAGTTTTTGCTGCTTCAGATTTTTGTGGAACCTGTGATGCATTTTATTTTTCAGGATTCCTTGATGAATAGAAATGTATTTATTTGAAATTAGGCCTGCATCCAAAATAAAAGTGTTTACATAATATATATGTGTGCACTGTGTATAACTATTTTGTATATAAATACACACACACACACGCATGTATATTTTAGAAATATTTGCATGTATATACTGTAATCATATTTATATAATATATAAATATTTGATATATAAATAACACATTTTTCTTAACCCCTTAAGTGTCACCGACCCACCGGTGGGCCCAAATCCATTACATTTTTAAAACAGTAATATCTTATACTAAACCTAAACTAATCTTGACTCCTAAGGCGTGTTTAGACCTTTATTTTGAAATAGTGATGAACAAGAAAAACATGAAAGAAGGGTAGAAACCTCAGTTTGTTTTCATGCCAAGAGTTCAAAAAATAGCATCCATTCAATTATTTTAGAAAAAAAGGTCTGAATTTTTTTTACAAATAAAGAAAAAAATTATAGATTCACCATTTGTGATGTGGCAGCGAGCTATAACGCACATGCTTGTTCTTTTTGTGTTTCTTAGAAGTTGAATTCATATCAAAATCTGCCAAACTTCTCATATTACTTCTGAATAGGATGTCTACTTCATAAATTGTATGAAAATTGTGGAAATAATGGTTCATATCACTCAAAACACATTTGGAAATGGAGGCAGTAATGGAGTCTGGTTGTCATCTAGTGAAAAAGTTTGGTACTGCGCCCAAACAAAATCTTACTGAAAGCTCATTTTTTGAGATATCAACCTAAAATTTGAAACACAACTTGTTCAGATTTTTGACTTTGATTTTTTTGCAGTTTTAGAGTCGCCCAGGTTTTGAAAATATATATTTTCTATAAAATATGAATAATTAAATTTTTTACATTGTACATTTTCATAAACTCAAACTTCTATAACTTTTTTTCTGTTTCACTTTCTTAATTTATTTCACTTCTACAAAAATCTGCCAAATGTCTTCTTTAAAACGAGACCAATCTTACGTCTATATTCCAAAGCATTCTTGAATTACAACCATTTAAATTTGAAATGTGCATTTTCATGTATATTCAAAAAAAGGGGGGTGACACTTTATAGACAAGCATGTGTGCATTAAATATATCATGCATGCATTATGGATACGATTAATTGTTTCACAGCTATTAGAAATATAATTCTTTGTAACAATGAAAAAGTCTTTACTGTCACTTTTGATCAATTGAATGCGTCCTTGATGAATATAAGTATTAATTTCTTCAACAAAACATTGTGCATTGATCATATTAGTTGATGTAATCTGATTTTGTTTGTTTTCAGCCAAGCATCAGCCTGAAGTTCAGATGTGATAAATGTAAGGTGTTCTGTGAAGACATCTCTCCAGCGCTCGCTCACATCAGAGAAAGATCCCACAGGAAGAAAGCCAAGGTGAGGAGTCAAATGACAAAATTATGATCAAGTTGTTGGCAGGCTCAAACTGCTGTGCTTGTCATTTATGTCTGAATTGTGTCTCCTCTTTATAGGAGCTGCAGAAGCTGACGCTGCTGTTGAATATACCGCCTCCTGGAAAAGCTCAGTGTCATTTAATCAGCTCTGCGCTGGAAAGTGTGGTCAATGAGTTTGGTTTGAACGATCAGGATTTAGAACAACGCCAAAATATTCTCGCTCTCGTTCAGAAAGTCCTTCAACCTTTCCTTCCAGGTATTTAACCATGTAAAGCTCATTGAATCCTTTATTTGATGCTTTTTAGAGCTGCACGATTCTGGAGAAATTGAGAATCACAATTTTATTGGTTAAAATAGAGATGATGAACATGATTCTAAAATAATAATAATAATTGACTCATTCATTAAGACTTCACATATCATTACTGGATGAATCAGCGTTTTTGATGATTCAATGACAAATACTTTTTTTTAACAGTCACTTAGTCACTTGTCGCGACCTATTGGTGTAACAATGTAATACAATCTTTATTTGCAGCGTCAAGCTACTTTTAGAACGTGATTTGCTCTAATTTGGTCGCTACTACAGACATCAGTGTTTATATCAGAATTATAAACCTTTATCCCAGTTTTTCTGTGATAATTTGAAGTGTATAAGACAGAAATAATGATACTGTGTGTTTGTGAAGCTGTTTCATACCTGTACATGACAACAACTGCTCTCTCTGGGTGAATGCTCTTACTTGTCAAAGAGATTGCGATCGTTTAACGGTTAATTGTGCGGCTCTAAGGATTCCTCCATACATTTTACTCTCTTTCCCCCTCCAGAATGCCAGTTCAGGTTATATGGATCTTCCTGCACAAAGTTCGGCTTCAAAGATTCTGATGTAAACATTGATGTGAAGTTTCCATCCCATGTGAGTGTGAAGTGCTTATTAGAAATATTCTCACAATTGACCTTTTACATCTTATGGCTTTGTCTTCTAGGGTTGATCAAAGTAAATTACTTTATATTTGTCATTTTTTAATTTGATCCTTGTTTCCTTTTTTAAAGTTACATTTGTGTCTCTATTAAGAAGTTCTAGCTAGACTGCGCACAACAACTTGATTAAACCTAGCATGAAGTGAACTTTACTCTCTTCAGTTGTTAATACAGGCATCACGAAGCAATATGATTTATTAATTAGAGCTATTATTGGCTCAAACCCCTGATACAAGCTAATTATCGCTGACATTTAGACTCTGTATTAAAATTTGCTGTGTGAGTGTGTGTACACTGTGATAGCTAACACATAAACCATGGCATATGCAGTTTAAAAGCCTTTAAGTAAGGGGTAATCCACAGCTAGATGTGCATTAAATGATTTTAATGCATGACATGGAGGCCAAGAACTTCCCGGCGCAAAGCGGAGTGCGTTCAAATCGTTTAATGCACAGCTAGTCTTGGATTTGGGTGACATGTTTTTACAAAAATTAATTTTTGCAATACTACAGGTGAAACTTGAAAAATTTTAATATCGTGCAAAAGTTCATTTATTTCAGTAATTCAAGTTAAAAGGTGAAACTAATATATTATATAGACTCATTACATGCAAAGTGAGATATTTCAAGCCTTTATTTGTTATAATTTTGATGATTATGGCTCACAGCTTTTGAAAACCCCAAAGTCAAAATTAGAATATTGTGAAAAGGTTTTCATAAGCTGTAAGCCATAATCATCAAAATAATAACAAATAAAGGCTTGAAATATCTCACTTTGCATGTAATGAGTCTACATAATATATTAGTTTCACCTTTTAAGTTGAATTACTGAAATGAACTTTTGCACGATATTCTTATATTTCGAGTTTCACCTGTAATCTTTTACTTTTGCTGGTGAAGTTTGGTCAAAAATTGTTTTGTAATTAAGAAAAATAAATCTCTCATCAGTTCCAGCATCCTGATATTCTGCTCGTGGCTCAAGAGCATCTCTCTAAAAGTGGTAAGTTAAAAGATGAAAAGCAGTGAAAGCTAATAAAAATTGTGTGTTATATTTGGCCATGGTGAAAAGAAACAGAGCAGGGTAATTAAGTTTCGAGATACACTGATGCTGAAATTTTGGCCAAAAAATAGTTATGTTTTGTTATGACTGAAAATTTAAAATTATTATAGATCAAATATAAAAGCGTAATATATGCATAAAAGTATTCACAAAAAAGTACCCACCAATATAAAATAACAATGGTATGTTTTAATTTTTCTCACTGTTTTATTTTCATAATTGCAGATCTTTTTGTCGATGTGGAGGGAGACTTCCATAGGAGGATGCCTGTCGTTGTGTGCAGAGAGAAATCAAGGTCTGTTTCCTTATTATTCTTTTACAAAGCTTAAATATGAAGCTAACGGCATTCAAATATGTATATATAATTTTATGAAGTTTATATTGTTTTAAATTTTTTTTTAAATGTACACTAATTTCAAAAGGTTTTTTGAGTCAGTAAGATTTAAAATAAATTAATTAATACGTTTATTCATGTATTACATTGATCAAAAGTGACGGTAAAGTCATCTGCAATGTTACAAAAAACTCTATTTCAAATAAATGTTTATTCTGAACTTTATTAATCAAAGGATCCTAAAAAAATACGAAGCAGCACAACTGTTTTCAACGTTGATAATAATCAGAAATGTTTCTTGTGCATCAAATCATCATATTAGAATGATTTCTCAAGGATCATGTGACGCTGAAGAAAATTCAGCTTTGATCACTGGAAAAAAAACAAACTTTTTGCAATATATTCACATTGAAAACATATTTTTAAAATTGTAATATGTCACTATTTTTACTGTATTTTTGATCAAATAAATTCAGCCTTTTTGAGCAGAAGAAAAGTCTTTCAAAAACATTTAAAAAATCTTACCTACCCCAAAATTTTGAATTGTAGTGCATGTTAAATTCATTGACAGAGGTTTTTTATAACTGCTTTAAACTTATGTTATATGTTTTTTTTTATCTTTTGAAGTGGTCTGATCTGCAAAGTCAGTGCAGGCAATGAAAGTGCATGCATAACAACAGCATATTTGACCGAGATGGCGAGTCTGGAGCCGCAGCTCATCCCGCTGATTATATGCTTCAGATTCTGGGCTAAGGTAAGACTGATGTGCTGTTTGGTATAATACACAGTCTGAAGGTTTTTTCAGCTAAGTTTAAAATGCAAAATTGCATGTTTTGTTTACTATCCTTCTCAGTGTTGTCTGAAACATGACATATATATGTTAGTTAACAGTGTTTCCCCTAGGATTTTTTTTCAGGGGGGGGGGGGGGGGGGCTGCTAGTGTTGCGGAGCGGGCGTGTTACGGATACTTGGTGTAATGTTTTTATTTTTATTAAGTGAAATCATGTATAAAATCACACTAATTCTGTGTTGTGTTTTTTATGGTAATAAAATGAAATGAAAATAAAATGAAGACATAAAACACAAATTTTAGCATTTATCATCAACTTTATCATCAATAAAACATGGATTATTCCTTAAAAATGTCAGTTTTGATGATAATTTATTTGGATTAGTGTTAGTGTATTATTACATTGGGACATATCTAAATTCTAATGTACAACAGTAATATATTTCTGTCAAGTTAAACCGAACTTTTATTTTGACGGGTTGCCGTGAAGACCTTTTGAGTTTCTGTGTGTTTATGTCATGATGATAGTTTTTCTCAAATGAAGCAGTTAAATGATCACGAAGTGACTTTCAGAGTGGATCTAGAGCCTCGAGAGGAAGTTCATGCATTTGTGTCTTCATATAGGGCAAAAAACAGCGCAAGCGTCACACGTGCTTCAGTGTGTGTGTGTGGTAAATGAAACTGCGGGCCGCTCCCCCCAAAACAATGGTAGGGGAAACACTGGTTAAATATAATATTGCATATAAAGATTTAATAGGTAGCATTTTTTTTTATGTACAGTGATACAGCATAAATAATTTTAAAGCTCTGCATGCTTATTTATATATATATCCTTATAATATGTGATGTTTTTTTGTTTGTGTGAATTAGATTTGTTGTGTAGACCAGATGGAAGAAGGTGGACTTCCGTCCTACAGCTTTACCCTCATGGTCATCAGCTTCTTGCAACGACGCAAGGAACCTGTCTTACCTTCATACCTCGAACACGTGGTGTGTGATTCAACATTAATGCATCATTTATTCAAGTTTATAGGACCAATGCCTGATTATTGCATCTGGATTCTTTTGGAGAGGTAACCTGAGATAATCTGCAGTCAGCCGGTCATTATTGCAAAAAAAAAAAAAAATTAAACCCCGACACTGTAATCAAGACACAGACCATAATGCAATAATTATCCCGTTTATTACACAGATACTCATCACATGAATAAATATGGGAAATTAAAGTCTGAAATCATTTGATAACACTTTTCTTAAAGCATTTATGTATAATACATAACTGAGGTTAAAATTATTCATGAGATCATATAATGCATTATAAGGTGCATGCATAATTAATGCATTAAAAATACTTTCATAATGCATTATAAATGAAGGCTTTAAATAGTGTTACCAATCATTTTATCATCTTTTTGGACATGACCAGTTTTACAGTTTAATGATCAACATACAAAAACTATTTTATCAGAGGATGCTGCAACTGACCAATCGCAATCAAGTATTTCAGAGAGCCATGTAATGAACTAGGTGTGTACAATATTGGCAAAAAGTGATATCTCTCTATTTTTCTGGGATTTTGTCGATGATAATAATAGTTAGAAGATATCTAGCTGAGTGTCATGGGTAGCTGACTCTAGAAAATGTTTATATTCTTCGCTGTGGTCAGTTCACAGCAGCGACGGAAATAAACTCTTTCAAAAGGGCTGATATTTGCCACCTTACATTGATTTCAAGTGCATTTTTACGTCACATTCTTACAATCAATCAATAAATTCAATAATAAGAAGAATAAGACACTATAGATTGTTACCAATCCATCACAAAATGTATCCTTGCACTGCAGAAGTGACATAGAAGCTGCATTTAAAAAAGCATTTATATATAATATATATAAATGCTTTTAATATATATATTAGTGCTGGGCAACGATTACAATTTTTAATCGCGATTAATCGCATTGCTACGCGCAAGAGTGAATAATGAATTCTAAAGTAGTGTATTGCGCACTTTTGATTTAAATGTACTGCTATATACACAAAAGTGCAATAACATGTGGTTTGCAAAAACTTTAAACAAATAAGGTGCTTTATACCAGCAGTATTACCTTTACACAGTAGCAATAAAATATTTATTGTAAATCTCAACTTAAACATTAATTTAATGTAATCAAATCAAATATTAAAACAAAGCTGCCACATGCCAGGGCATTACCTTTAATCTAGCTTGTTAAAACGAGTCCAGTTTCCTTGTTGTTTTTTTCTGAACAGGTATCAACAGGTATCTTTTTTTAAGGGAGCAGCAGAAACAGTCTATGTAGTCAGAGGTCATGACCACTACCACAGATATAAGTCGACCAACGTTACTTCTCTGATAGTAGCTTAGGTTTGGTCATGACATGGTTTCCCACGTACACTAAGATTACATTAAACAGATGTAAAGCCCAATTTATACTTCTGCTTCGAACTCACGCCGTAGCTGCCTACCTGCTGTGTGTGTAGCGCGCGTACCCTGACGTGCACGGTGCACCTCTCCAAAAATAACAATGCGTCAATTCTACGCATACCGCAAGCGCTGTGATTGCTAGAACCGCTCCCCGGGTTCACATGCATGGTCCTTCTGCATGTGTAATTGCGCGTCAAGGGGGACAACGACGCAGAAGTATAAATAAAAACCAACGCGTAGTCCATAGCGTAGAGGCGCCTCCGGCGTAGGTCCGACGCAGAAGTATAAATCAGCCTAGAGTGAGGTGAAGTGGTCGAGCACAGGTGCAGCGACAAACGGGTGCGTTCCTGTGAAACTTTTGCGGTCATGCTCGCCTCACGCACGCGCCCGCGCTCTCCCGTTGCAGAAGTCGAATTGTCTATTTTTGTAGCTACACGACGCGCAGCACAAATCATTGAAAGAGAGACTGATCCTCGGCTCGCTGTTTGTGAGTTTCCCAATCTAAATAGTTATCAGGACATCAACAGAAGGGAATTCACATGGCAGAGCATCCCCGCTAAACTAAACGCAGGCCTATCAGGTAAAGTTATGTATAATTTTAATTTAAGTTAAAAAGGCTACAGCTGCGTAGCGCACAGAAGCCGTTGCCATGGTTACTATCCATAGAGCGCCTGTCATTCACTCGCGGAGCGCTGTCTCCCTTTCTGTTCACCTGAGAGAACCTGCCAAAGCCTCTCCACTGCTGGTTTGGGTGGGTTATTTGCTGGCTGACCAACATCCCACCCCTCCTGTGATCCATGGTTTGACTGTAGCCCTATGTGTATTCAGAGGCAGTGAGCAACGGACTTTCAAAATAATAAAATAAAAAAACTGCGTTAACGTGCGATAAAAAAATTGTCGGCATTAATTAATACATGTGTTAACGCGATAATAACGCGTTAACTTGCCCAGCCCTAATATATATATATATATGAATCTTAAACAATTTTTGATTATGAAATAGCAAATTGTTGTCACAATATTGTGTCTGAAATGTTACTCACAATATTAGCTTCTTGTTTATTGGACTGTTGTGCAAAATCATGGTCACATTTGCAATCATGTTGATACTCGGGGAAAAACGACACGATTGCTTGTGTGATTGTGCTTAAAATATCATATAGAAATATGAGACAAAACCTTGTGTTTTTTCCCCCGTATATTGATTTTTTTGTAAGTCTAACTGCATTGTACTACATGTAGTGAAAGCTATATCACTCTCGAGGCCTGTTTTTGTTTGCATTTTGCAAAGTTTTTGACATACTGGATAATGTTAGCTTATTAAAACACATCATTAAATGATCATAGACGATACATATCGCACATCTCTATAATGAACAACAGAATGGTATTTACTACTGAAAACCCCACCCTTAAGATACAAAACTTAAACTAGAAAATTTAGAAAATGTTTCATATGTTTATGGAAAATCCTGTAAGAAATGGTGTTCATTGTGAGGTAGTAGTTAATTTGTTGCAGAGACTGATGTTGTGTCTTGTTTTAGGGGTTGCCTGTGAGTAAACTGAAGAGTTTCTCCATAACCGGGGTTGAAAAAGGACACGTACTTTGGGTATATGATCCAACCTCAAATGATTCACAAGATAAAGACAAACTCATCAAGAAGGGAAAGGTTAGTATTTTCCCAGCTACTCGTGTATTGTGCATCAAAAGGTTAAATTTGAAGAGCTCAAGCCAAAAGAAAGTCCACAAAATCCCTACTGTGTTTTATGGAAGCTTGTTTCCGCCACGAAATAAGGTAATTGCGTCATTTTTATCTCACGATTGCGATTTATAACGTCAGAATTACGAGGTAAAAACCTTCAGAAGATTGAATTGCACGTTTATATCTCGCAGTTCTGACTTTATTTCAGGATTGCGAGATGAAAAAGTCGCAATTAACTTTTTATTTTGTATTTTGTATTCTTATAAACAAGCTTCCATAGTATTTCTTTACCTATTGGTTCATTGTTTTGATTTGTTTTTTCTGAAATAGTCTCCACTGGTTTTCAAAGACCGAAGTCCTCCTGTACAGCTGGGGAAGCTTTGGGTCGAGTTACTGCGATATTATTCACTGGAATTTCAAATACCCGAGAAAGTCATTAGCGTGCGCACAAACGGTGACTTATGGCGTGATCTGAAAGACTGGCCCAAAAAGAGGATTGCAATAGAAGGTATACATGGCATCATGTTTTTTATATACACCACCAGTCAAAAGTTTTGGATCGGTAAGATTTTTTGTTTTTTAAAAGTCTCTTTTGTTCACCAAGGCTGCATTTATTTAATTAAAAATACAAAAAAACCCAGTAATATTGTGAAATATTATTACAATTTAAAACAGCTGTTTTCATTGTGAATATATATAGTAAAGTGTAATTTATTCCTGTGACCAAAAGCTGAATTTTCAGCATCATTACTCCAGTCTTCAGTGTCACATGATCCTTCAGAAATCACTCTAATATGATGATTTGCTGCTCAAGAAACATTTCTGATTTTTATCAATGTTGAAAACAGTTATGTACAATTGGTATTTAAGGTTTCTTTGATGAATAGAAAGTTACAAAGAACAGCATTTATCTGAAATATAATCTTTTGTAACATTATAAATGTCTTTACTGTAACTTTTGATCAATTTAATTCAATACTCAAGACTGGAGTAATGATGCTGAAAATTCAACTTTGATCACAGAAATAAATTACATTTTAAAATAGAAAACAGTCATTTTAAATTGTCATGATATTTAACAATATTACTGTTTTTTTTGGTATTTTTAATCAAATGGTGAACAGAACAGACTTATTATAAAAACATTACAAATCTTACCGATCCAAATCTTTTGACTGGTAGTTTACGTCTGCCTAGATATGAGATATATTAATATTTATCTCTGTTTTTTCTTTCTCAGATCCATTCGCCGTCCAGAGGAATGTGGCTCGGACATTGAGCAGTCAGATGATGTTTGACTATATGTGTCATTGTCTCAAAACAACTTATAAGTACTTTGCTTCTCCTCCAAAAAGCAAAGCTGGGAAAGTCCGTTCAAACAGTCAAACTGATAAATCCGTGAGTGGTGTGAATCATGTCGATGCGGTGAAGAAAAGCAAGAAAGTGCCGGCTGAGGATATGAACAGATCCCGTGCGAGGTCCAGTCCTCATAGTACAGAAGATCTCGAGGACTCTGACTATATGATTGAGCTGGAGCAGGACGATGAGGAAGAAGCCGACTCTGACGCCGAGACTGAGGTGTGCAAAGCGCGTAAATACAGTGGTCAACATTTCAAGTGGATCAAAAAAGTCCATCAAAGTTGTTCTAACACAAGAACGGGTATTGTTCAGCATTCATGTATAACTTTGATTCATCTTTTGATCCACTTCAAATGTTGAGATTGAGAAGAAATAGTCTTCTTTTCATCATGCAGTTGAGTTTTAGCCTGGTTAAAACCAGACCATTCTCAGTTGTAACTGAGTTATGGTCTGGCAAAGCGTCATAGACAAATCATCTCCAGAGGGGCGTCACCAACGGACGTCGCGGATAGACCTAAACCCAATCAGAGCGATGAAGGAGATGACGTATGCAGAGCGGCGGAGAAACATCTCCGAGTGTTGTTCTTTGCTCGGTTTTTAACTAAAAGGAAACGTTCAAATGGCTTAAAACAGACGCGATAGCTGATTGGAACGAGTGATGTTCGACGGCGGCATCCATCTTTGTAATGTAGGCTACAAAATCTGCTTCAAAATCCCAGCGCTGTCGTCATCGTGTAAAGCCCGCCCCAACGTTTCTGATTGGTGCCGCGATTTCGGCGGTTTGGAAATGGGCTTGAATGAGCTCTTTGCCAGACTAACTTTCAGAGCAAATCTAAATTTGCCGGAAGTGGTCTGGGTTTCCCTTTTTAGGAACAGCTCTAAAAATCAAGGAAAATTAGATCCTCATATGAAACCCTTGAATTTTTATGCATTAGAGCTTCTCAGGTAAATTTGTCTTCTTAGCTTTTGGTGCTCTTTGCGTGTCGGTCAAAAACATTTTTTTGTCAATGAAATTAATGTACTATATTTTAGTTTGATAATGTTTTTTATTTAATATTTTGTAGGGGATTTTTTTATACTAAATTATATTTACGCTGTATTTATAATCCATTTATACACTTTTTGAGCATAGACCTGAAAATTAAATTTCCAATTTAAACTGTCGTAATTAAACCTTGAATGCTTTAGAGCACAGACTTAAGTTTGATCTCTTTACAAAGACGACACATGGCAGATTCACACATGGCAGTTCACATAGCAAGTGCCAAAACCTTTACCAAGTTTCGTACCATTCCAAAGAAGTAAAAAACAAAACCTAAAAAAACCCAAAAATTATTTTGTTTTTAGTTGCCGAAGAGTCTGTTTTCCAGTTAAAATAAGACAAAGATCTTTAATGCATACATTTACGGTATAATTTCAGCTAAATGTGAAATACTGAAGGAACAGTTTTTGCATTAGTTCTGAGTTGAAATTAAATTGAGTGTGCACATTTGTAGGGTGAAGAAGAAGACGAGGAAGATGACGACGATGATGACATCGAGCTTGATGAATCTGGTTGTGATCCTTCTGGCGACGAGATCTTCCCCTTCGACCGGGAGACGAGTGACGACGTGGGATCCGATGTAGGCGATCCCGAGGAAGCAGCATCTGTCCAAATCAAACCAAAAGCAGAGCGTACCAAATCTGAATCGCCGGTAGGAACGCAGTCGGACCTTGAAGGCGTTCATTATGTCTTCACCAAGAGGGTTTTCAGTGATGGCAAGGTAAATATGCATTCTCATATTCATGGCTACTGAGTTTGCATGTCTATGTGAAACCATCCAAACTTGTTATTAAATGTAAAATGTACTAATGTGTGCTATTGTTGCCAGATATGAAGCTGCTCTTGTCAAGCAATTGTTGAGAATGCAATATTGAAGTGCCTCTATTATGTTATTTTAAAGGCTCCTACAATAGGTTTACATGCATCCAGGGTCAAAAAACACTTTAACATTTTCTCATAAAATACAGTCCTTCCAGAAAAACGCAGAGTTTTTTTGTGATTGTTGCGGGCAAAAATCCTTGATTATGCGGCCCGTTTTCTTAAAGGTGCATTGCGCAAGTCTCTGAGTTTTTGCAGAACTACGCCCCCTCTGGCGACAAGCGAAACTGCAACCAGAGATGTGCACGCTCATGGACCACACACACGCACGCTTGCACGAGCTGTTCATAAGGAGCATCAGCCGCACAAATCTTTTGTTTACAGTCATAATGTCTTCAGAGGTAATAAAGTTATAAATCTGCAAGTCATTTTAAGTATATGAAAGGAAAGGCATTTGAGTAAATTATACACTTATGTGTGAGGGGAAAACGGGGGTAGTAGAAAACTTCGGTTTTTGTTTCCATCTATCTCCACGTTGAACTGTTTTATGTGTTTACTGTATCCACTTATGATTGTATTATTATGGAAACACGTTCATGAACCGTTTCATCAAGAAAAAAGCCAACTGAGGATCCCGTTTGAGCCCTAGAGCAGACCGGAGATCTCTCCATTTGTTGAAAGCCTTCCCGATGTTGACTCTCGTCTTATTCCGACGCCTGTCTGACTCCAATTTGGCCCTTTTGGTGGCACTAGACAAAAGTTTTCTTTTCTTTGTCTTACGTGGAGTTTGCGTTGGGGTTTATGAACTACAAGCTGGTCTCTTAGAATCCATCTTCTACTTTTGTCGAAAGTTGACTAGAGTTTTGTCGCTCGAGTTGTCTTTGCTGATACGGAGAATGGCGGCGCCGGCGAATACACAAACCTGCCAGACATAGCCAGGTGAGCGTGAATATGACGTCACGCCCAGTCTCACGTTCCGTCCCGAATCCCTCTTATTTATTTTACCGTACAGGATTATAGAGGCAATTGCAGCGATCAGAGAAGGGCTCATTCAGCCCATCAGGCAATTGTTTAAGCATGTATGGGTTAGAAAAACGGGTATTTTTAACATGAAATGTTGCGCAATGCACTATTAAATGCGATGGAATATGCGGGATATTTATGCAATTTTGTGCGATGAAATTGCGGGAACTTGCAAAAACTGCGGTTTGATGAAAAAGAAAGAAAAAATGATTCCCCCAACACCCTGTTCTCACTAGGCTACTACCTTAATGTAAAGAGTAATTTCTTATTACTTCCTATGATAAGCAAGCATAACTACATCACAGAAAGTGCTGGAAATATTTAAGTTCTCATCTTGTTTTATTTCAGACCTTAATAAACACATCAAACTTACAAAACATTGATGAGTCAAACAAGTTCTGTAGCTTTACAAAAGGAATATGCTACAACTTCTGTAAAAATGAATAAATAAAATATATATAAAAAAGTGTGCTCCTGTTTTACAGCTTTTCGATGATGTTCACATCGCGTAATCACGTCACTTCATAACGTTCCCATGGCAACAGGGGGAAACGGCTGCTCTTGTGTGAAGCAAACTTTTTTTTGCAACGAAAATGCGAGTAAAATGACATCATGCAAGCCCCACATATTTTGCACGGAAATCGGCAATTTATGCGGCGAAAGTGCGGCGTATTTGAAAAAATGCTGCCCCTGCATAAATATGCGGACTTTGGCTGATTATGCGTCTGAAATGGCTCGATCAATGATTCGGTCTCTCTAAACCCCGCCTTCCTGAGAACCTGCTCTGATCTGATTGGTCAGATGGCCCAGTCTGTTGTGATTGGTCGACCACTTACAGTGCATGTCGGAAACAAATCGACCATTAGCATATCTGTATTTCAGCTCTTGATACTAGGGGTGTGACGGTTATTATATAACCGTGAGACCGACGGTTATAGTTGAACACCGTCATTAGAACTCTAAAACCGCCAAAACCGTGCTATTAAAATATTTTTTACAAACATTTTTTATCATAGAGAATGTTTAAATACTAATATCATCTTACAAGGGAAACGGAGGCTGCTACTGCTGGAGATGATTCGGGAGAGGTCTGTGCACCTTTACCGATCAGAGCGCGCGCTGACACGGAGTAAAGCCTTGTTTATACTCGACGCATCCGCACGATCGCGAAGGTGCGCGCGGCAAAAATGACGCGTTCGGTGCGCAAGACCGGCAAGACCCCATTTGGCTTGGCTGTGTGCACGGCTTTTTTTGTAACAGCGCGCGTGGCGCCGCGTTCGAGGGTGACCGACTTCAAGCCGAATCTGCCCGAGCATGCACGTCTCACCGCACCGGCACGCAGTTTGCGCGTCTAAATCGCAAAGTTCATTCCAAAGTTTTTTCGTTAAGGTTTTGTTACTGTGTGTGATTTATTTAAAACAAAACACGTTCATTGCAACGTTTGTTTGTTTTGTTTGTTAAGGATTTGTTTACTGTGTGATACATTTAATGGAAAGCACATTCACTTCTAGTTGTCTTGCTGTTCATGTTAAATAAACGCCAGTAGCTAATCAGTGTCTGCTTAGTTGTTCTATAACAGACGAACAGTTATTCACCCCCCCCCCCCCCCCACGGTTATGTTACGAACCGTCACATTTGACTCACGTCATAACCGTCATCACCAATTCTGAAACCGGCACACCCCTACTTGATACACAGTGATTTGAACAGTAATGATGGTGCTGGTTTTACCGTATCAATACGAGTGCGAGTCTCATCCTTTGCAAGTGGATTTGCTTTGGCTGCAGAAAACAGAAAGTCAGAGACAACTACAGGGTTTGAGGGTCATAGTAGACATTTGCGGGCAGCCAATGAAGAGCCTATCATTATACAAATTCTTTAAAAACCTGCGTAGGTTCAGCAGGAATCAATACTGGAGTTACTGACGACTCGTTTCAGTTCAGAATCACTTCTTTCTTTTAGGAGACAATAACTCCATTTATCTCCACTTTGATCTTTGAAACATTGTAGACGTGCACAAACAACTATATTACACACGACATGAAAGATAATATCCGAAAAAGCATAATAGGGGCACTTTAAATGTTCCTTTTGACATTTTAATGATGTCTTTTAAAGGGATACTTCACCTCTGGAAAGATGAATGTGTATTTAAAATGGGTCATTTATGTAGAAGAAATGTGAAATTATTTTTGAATTTGGAGCTTTCTAGACTGAGAAAAGCCAGAAAATGCATTTTTGGCTTATGTGGATGAAAGACAACAACTCCCAGAATGCACTTGCTTCGCTGCCCTAGGAGGCCACGCCTACCGGTAACAGAGCGCAGTAGTTAAACAACAAGTCTAGGCTACTAGTGAGTCTCCGTGATGAGTCTGCCTGAAAATGTGTTTCGATATCGCCCAAAATGTCCGGGATTTGGCTTTTGCGTTCTACAGTCGCCATTCATCATGTTTACTGTGGCGAGCAGGACGAGTGAGGGCCGCGGGAGAACGTCACGAGTCATGTTTACTGTGGCGAGCAGGACGAGTGAGGGCCGCGGGAGAACGACACGGGTCATGTTTACTGTGGCGAGCAGGACGAGTGAGGGCCGCGGGAGAACGGCGCGAGTCATGTTTACTGTGGCGAGCAGGACGAGTGAGGGCCGCGGGAGAACGACACGAGTCATGTTTACTGTGGCGAGCAGGACGAGTGAGGGCCGCGGGAGAACGACACGAGTTATGTTTACTGTGGCGAGCAGGACGAGTGAGGGCCGTGGGAGAACGGCACGAGTCATGTTTACTGTGGCGAGCAGGACGAGTGAGGGCCGCGGGAGAACGACACGAGTCATGTTTACTGTGGCGAGCAGGACGAGTGAGGGCCGTGGGAGAACGCCACGAGTCATGTTTACTGTGGCGAGCAGGACGAGTGAGGGCCGCGGGAGAACGCCACGCGTCATGTTTACTGTGGCGAGCAGGACGAGTGAGGGCCGCGGGAGAAC
The DNA here is from genome assembly GCF_029890125.1 of Rhinichthys klamathensis goyatoka. NCBI lineage: Eukaryota > Metazoa > Chordata > Actinopteri > Cypriniformes > Leuciscidae > Rhinichthys > Rhinichthys klamathensis. Next base: position 575,073 of record NW_026606865.1, read on the forward strand.
GACACGAGTCATGTTTACTGTGGCGAGCAGGACGAGTGAGGGCCGCGGGAGAACGACACGAGTCATGTTTACTGTGGCGAGCAGGACGAGTGAGGGCCGTGGGAGAACGGCGCGAGTCATGTTTACTGTGGCGAGCAGGACGAGTGAGGGCCGCGGGAGAACGCCACGAGTCATGTTTACTGTGGCGAGCAGGACGAGTGAGGGCCGCGGGAGAACGACACGAGTCATGTTTACTGTGGCGAGCAGGACGAGTGAGGGCCGCGGGAGAACGGCGCGAGTCATGTTTACTGTGGCGAGCAGGACGAGTGAGGGCCGCGGGAGAACGCCACGAGTCATGTTTACTGTGGCGAGCAGGACGAGTGAGGGCCGCGGGAGAACGCCACGAGTCATGTTTACTGTGGCGAGCAGGACGAGTGAGGGCCGCGGGAGAACGCCACGAGTCATGTTTACTGTGGCGAGCAGGACGAGTGAGGGCCGCGGGAGAACGACACGAGTCATGTTTACTGTGGCGAGCAGGACGAGTGAGGGCCGCGGGAGAACGACACGAGTCATGTTTACTGTGGCGAGCAGGACGAGTGAGGGCCGCGGGAGAACGACGCGAGTCATGTTTACTGTGGCGAGCAGGACGAGTGAGGGCCGCGGGAGAACGACGCGAGTCATGTTTACTGTGGCGAGCAGGACGAGTGAGGGCCGCGGGAGAACGCCGCGAGTCATGTTTACTGTGGCGAGCAGGACGAGTGAGGGCCGCGGGAGAACGACGCGAGTCATGTTTACTGTGGCGAGCAGGACGAGTGAGGGCCGCGGGAGAACGACGCGAGTCATGTTTACTGTGGCGAGCAGGACGAGTGAGGGCCGCGGGAGAACGGGCGCGAGTCATGTTTACTGTGGCGAGCAGGACGAGTGAGGGCCGAGGGAGAACGACGCGAGTCATGTTTACTGTGGCGAGCAGGACGAGTGAGGGCCGCGGGAGAACGCCACGAGTCATGTTTACTGTGGCGAGCAGGACGAGTGAGGGCCGCGGGAGAACGCCACGAGTCATGTTTACTGTGGCGAGCAGGACGAGTGAGGGCCGCGGGAGAACGACGCGAGTCATGTTTACTGTGGCGAGCAGGACGAGTGAGGGCCGCGGGAGAACGGCGCGAGTCATGTTTACTGTGGCGAGCAGGACGAGTGAGGGCCGCGGGAGAACGCCACGAGTCATGTTTACTGTGGCGAGCAGGACGAGTGAGGGCCGCGGGAGAACGGCGCGAGTCATGTTTACTGTGGCGAGCAGGACGAGTGAGGGCCGCGGGAGAACGCCACGAGTCATGTTTACTGTGGCGAGCAGGACGAGTGAGGGCCGCGGGAGAACGACGCGAGTCATGTTTACTGTGGCGAGCAGGACGAGTGAGGGCCGCGGGAGAACGACACGAGTCATGTTTACTGTGGCGAGCAGGACGAGTGAGGGCCGCGGGAGAACGGCGCGAGTCATGTTTACTGTGGCGAGCAGGACGAGTGAGGGCCGCGGGAGAACGCCACGAGTCATGTTTACTGTGGCGAGCAGGACGAGTGAGGGCCGCGGGAGAACGACGCGAGTCATGTTTACTGTGGCGAGCAGGACGAGTGAGGGCCGCGGGAGAACGACACGAGTCATGTTTACTGTGGCGAGCAGGACGAGTGAGGGCCGCGGGAGAACGACGCGAGTCATGTTTACTGTGGCGAGCAGGACGAGTGAGGGCCGCGGGAGAACGGCGCGAGTCATGTTTACTGTGGCGAGCAGGACGAGTGAGGGCCGCGGGAGAACGACGCGAGTCATGTTTACTGTGGCGAGCAGGACGAGTGAGGGCCGCGGGAGAACGGCGCGAGTCATGTTTACTGTGGCGAGCAGGACGAGTGAGGGCCGCGGGAGAACGCCACGAGTCATGTTTACTGTGGCGAGCAGGACGAGTGAGGGCCGCGGGAGAACGGCGCGAGTCATGTTTACTGTGGCGAGCAGGACGAGTGAGGGCCGCGGGAGAACGCCACGAGTCATGTTTACTGTGGCGAGCAGGACGAGTGAGGGCCGCGGGAGAACGACGCGAGTCATGTTTACTGTGGCGAGCAGGACGAGTGAGGGCCGCGGGAGAACGACACGAGTCATGTTTACTGTGGCGAGCAGGACGAGTGAGGGCCGCGGGAGAACGGCGCGAGTCATGTTTACTGTGGCGAGCAGGACGAGTGAGGGCCGCGGGAGAACGGCGCGAGGCCGGTGGCGTGATTACAGATGAGCGACACCTGTGAGACGCACCGGTCTCGTATCTCTCACGGAGGAGCGGGGATTTTCTTAGCAATGTTAAAACGCACATCAACTGATCACTTGTTTAGCGTTCATGTAAACACTACATTCAGATTCACCAATCGGAATGAATTCAGTTAGATTGAAACAAAAGGTGTGCATGTAAACAATGAATGGCGACTGCAGAAAGCAAAAGCTGAATCCCGGACATCGACGGCCGGACATGTCAGGGAAAAAGAGGATGGTAACCCCTACTACTCCGCTTTCTCCACAGAACAAGAGCCTGCTAGCTTAGCTTCCAAAAAAGATGTCTGACACTGTGTGTACATTCTGTGAGTGAGATCCGCCCCTCTAGAGAACATGCGGGACAGCTCCTACTACTGACTGTAGTCTTTAGCAACTGGCCAAAAAATCCTCCGATGACGCAAAATGACGATTTTTGCGTCATCGGAGGATTTTTTCCAGACAAAAAATACATAAATCTCTCGTCTCAGGAGGATATGAGGGTGGAACACTACAGGTTTTCTACTAATACAAAGCTTAATGCTAAATCCTGAAGTTTCCATTTAACTTTAATGCGAATTCATGCATCTGCAATTCCAGCACCAGTCTTTATACACCATTTAATGTGGTTCATGGTGACAAATTATGTTTTTTTTCTGTTAGTCCCCCATTGTGATATGCGGCCTTTGCAAGAGCGATGGACATTCAAAACAGGACTGTCCCGAGGACTTCAAGCGAGTGGAGTTAAAACGCCTTCCGCCCATGACTCTAGACTTCTTGAAGATCCTCAATGAAGTCTGTGAGCAATGCTACCGTAAGTACGCTGTAGATGAGGACATTCTTCAATTATATCCTTTATTGTAGTGAACTTAACCCGAGGATGAAATGTAGACTGGTAATTATGTGATGGGAAGATACAGACAAATAGATCAAGTCTTTGCCTTTCTTACACGTTTTATGACACTATGATTTTTTACATCTTTTTTTATTTACATACATCTTCTGCGTTTACCTTTTTGCATGTAGCTCCACTGATTCAATACAAATGATTGCATTTATTTAGGTGACTTTGCACCAGACGATGTGGAGGTGAAAGTCAGAGAACACATTTTACAAGACTTTGAGACTTTCCTGAGATGTCAAGTGCCAGGTAATGCAGCTTGTGTGTAACTTTAGAATCTAAGTATGTAAAGTTTGGTATTTTTCTTCCATTTAAATGCGCTGAAATATTTCTTCCTCTGTATTGCTGCATGACACTTTGTCCACAAATAAACAAAATGGTGAATCAGAACAATTTGCTTAATATACAACTCATTAGAGCAGTGAGATTCCACTTTTTTTTGTTGATAAATTCAGCCATTTATTTTTTTATTAGTTCTTTATTTTTACAGGCAAGTTATTAAGAACAAGTTTTACTCTATATTTGTCAAAGACTGTTTTATATTAGGGCTGGGTATTGACACAAATTTCACAATTCGATTCGATTTCGATTCACAAGCTTGGAATTCGATTCGGTTTCGATTTCAATTCAATATTGATTATTTTGGATATCAGGTACAATACATGGCAAATTTTCTCAAGGAAAACAAATCTCTTAACTAATGCTGTAAACTATGGGAGTCAGTTGTAGCCTACTAGGCTTCATTAGCCTACTATAATATTGAAGGTGAAAATTAACTGATTTGTAGCTATACAAACACTTAAATTACACTTTTATTTATTTTTATAATAATAAAGTTATATGAAATATAAACATTTAAATGGTGGCTGTCATAAAAACTTGCCAGATTTATTCAAACATGCATTAAATATCGAAGAACATTAAAAATTATAATGAATATGTAATATGGTGCATATATTTAGCAAAATGCTCCTCTTTAGAGTTAATTTTTCAAGCTGACTAACGAGTTTATGGTCACATGGTTTTTCTGAGGTAAATGTGACGTTACATGACATTGTTTACAAGTTGTTTTACTGTCGTCTTTCCACGGTTGAAACACTGATTGAGCGATTCCATGTGACATGATACGGATTTCGATAAGTTGTAATCTTTTAACACACTTTCAGACGTTCATTCATGTTTATTTGGCGCTGTAACTGGTATTATTAAGGCGGAAGAGGAGATCATGTGCTTCTCTTGAGCTGAGCTGAGCCAGAGCGATCTCACGCCACAGCGCCAAAACGCTATTTGTTTTTGAATTTCGTAAGAAAATGGACGTAATTTGAAATTTGAGACTTTATTTTGTATCAATAGTAACAAAGCACAAAGATTATTGCGATTTATTGGATGGGATGAGCGCTACAATGTTCCATTCATTCATCAAATGAAAACAGGATGACTAATCGATTCTTGAGATTTAAGAATCGATATCGGTTCGTAAAAATGAGAATCGATTAATATCAAGAAATCAATATTTTTTACCCAGCCCTATTTTGTATGTATTTAATGAGAGGACTATACAGATGCTTATTTGTTGATGTGTGTTTTTATTTATTTATCAGGAGCCAAGTTGGCTTTGTTTGGTTCATCCAAGAATGGGTTTGGCTTTAAACAGAGTGACTTGGACATCTGTATGACTCTCGAAGGCCAGGACACCGCAGCGGTAATGTCCCAAGACTCTTTCTACACAAGGTCGCAAACATGCATTAAATTGATCAAAAGTGATGTTAAAGATATTTATGTTACATAAGATTTCTATTTAAAAAATGCTGTTCTTTTAAACTTTCTGATCCTGAATACTGAAGAAATGCAAAAATATGAAGCAGCACAACATTGATAATAATCAGAAATGTTTCTTGAGCATCAAATCATCATATTAGAGTGATTTCTGAAGGATCATGTGACACTGAAGACTGGAGTAATGATGCTGAAAATTCAACTTTGATCAAATTACATTTTAAAATGATATATTCACACAGAAAACGGTTATTTTGAACAGTAATAATATTTCAGTTTGTGCTGTATTTTTGATCAAATAAATGCAGCCTTGGTGAGCAGAAGAGACTTCTTTCAAAAACGTGAACAAATCTTACCGAGCCAGAACGGACTGCATAAACTATTTATGCACTGTGAACTATTTACACCCTGTATTTTGTGTTCATTAAGTGTCCTAATCTGGTTCCTCTGATAGGGCTTGGACTCCATGGCTGTTATTGAGAGCCTGGCTAAAGCTCTACGGAAACACCATGGTACGTTTTTGTTTTGTTTGTTCATTTTTTGGGTGTGATTGTGAAATTGCCTGTCGTTTGCGCTAGGCACTCCGTAATCATGTTTTGTATTGTTCACTATTAAATAGATTTGACATTTTTAGGAAGGGAAAGACTGTCTTATACATTGTCCTCTCTCAGAAGCTCTAATCTTCTGACTGGTAAATGAAATGACAAAGAGCCTCTCTGTACGCCTCAGGCAACCTCCGTTTACTTTAAAAGCTTGTTTTTCAAGTAAATCAGTGCTTTTGTTTTACACCCATGTCTATTTATCCATCCATTCATTTTAGGCCTGAGAAACATCCTACCTATTACTACTGCAAAAGTCCCAATTGTGAAGTTTTACCATGCCAAAACTGGACTAGAGGGAGATATAAGCTTGTACAATACACTGGTGAGAGAATAATTCTGTTGCATTATTTTTACATGTCCAAACTTGACTCTTAAACAGAACGATTTTAATGGAAGTTCAAACCAATGCAATTGTTAATAGCGTTAGATTTTTATAAGAAAGCCCTCTTTACATATTTGCAAAGGTTATGGCGTTATGGATTGGAGCTCGTTCCTTATCGCCAATGTTTAAACTTCAATATTTTGGTAAAAGACAAGTACTATGCTTGTTTGGCTTTCTTCAAAAGGATCAAAACGAAATATCTGCTCTTGTTTAACTATTCCCTTCATTTGCAAAATATAACAGCAATGTTTTGATAAAAATAATCTTTGTCAGGCACAGTGTTAATTTTGTCAGCAAATTTTGATTTAGTTTTAGTCTTAGTCTTTTGACTAAAATGCCATTTAGTTTTAGTCATATTTTAGTCATCTGAATTGTTTTAGTTTTAGTCTAGTTTTAGTCGACGAAATACAATAACATTTTAGTCGACTAAATCTACAGTAGATTTAGTCGACTAAAATATAATGGGTTTAGTTCAATTGTAATGCGTTAATTTAGAATTTCTCTAAAATTTCCAAACCCATATACTCCCGGAGAAAACATCTATTAACCTATTAATATGAATGATTTTTAAGTTTGAACATGCAATACAGATACAGATTTAACTGCTGTTACTTAAAAAATATCTTAAAATGAAATAAAACCACTTTTCCTAAAGTACAACACAGTCTTCTTTACAATGAATGATATATTCATTCCTTATAACTACTTACACATCATTCTTTATTCTTTCAAGCAGACATATTTATTTGTATGAATTAAATATAATTAATCCTTATTAAAGCTATTAACAAACAGTGAATGCTTTTCTCTTTTTCTTTTGTTGCTTGATCAAAATTAAGGACACGGACCGCATTAGGTTTATTGCCACTGTCACTTTAAGACGTCGGATCATGTCCAATGACATGCGGATACAATTGCACTGATGCACATCCGACACACTCACAGTTTAAGACATAACCAGCATAGTTTACATGAATAGTCTCCAAAAAGGACATTTAGACATACTGTTGTGTATTTCTCCATTCAGACACGAAAGAGAGCTCAATTCAGTAGCCTACTCGCGCGCTGTAGGTGTATTGTGCATGACTGCACGCTTCGGGTTAGGTGTGTGCGCACAGAAAACCGCACCGAATAGAGCTCTTTTTTGCATCGTCACTCTTATTCAGAGATCTATATGTCTGCTCTACTCATTCTCCCAGACGTTCACATTTTTTAACGTTTTATGACCGCGGGGTAGATCACGTTACAGTAGCCTACAAATGTGCGCATCTACCACACACGCAGGACATCAGTTCTGACGGATCGCTTCCCAAATCGTCACTATCTAACATTTTCGTCTAGTTTTTATTCGTTGACGAAAATGTCAATAGATTTTCGTCATAGTCTTTGTCATTCAAAACTAGGTTTTATTTAGTTATCGTCTCGTTTTCGTCTGTGAAAAAATGTCGTTGACGAATAATTTTCGTCGTTATTTTCGTCAACGAAATTAACACTGGTCAGGCACACACACACACAGGCAACTCTCAGATTCAAACACAATTGTGGTCAGATACATCTGTTGGCAATCAAGATCTATCATCTTATGATCATTCAATTATAGCAGACTTAATGTGAACACATCACTAGGTCAAATGTCAGTGTCCTACTTATTAAAAGTCAAAACAAACATAGTGAATCACAATTCAAAAACAAATGCAGCAGATAAAATCCTCTCAATGAAAACTGTGAGATACACTGAACTAATCTCCAGAAACACAGACGGCCATCACTTACACCGAGTGAATCACATTATAAATACAATAAAAAGATTCAAATAGATTTGTATTTATATTTAAGTTAGAAAACGAATAATTAAATGTCACATATTTAAAATACTGCCAGTGTCTTTTGTTGTTTACACATTAATTTGGATATTCAATGTGAAAATATATTTAAAGTTACAAACTTTAATGTTACGTGTGACCTTTTTTTTTATGATCAACATCCCTAATTAAATTCATGGTTTGGCAATCCACATTCTTTAGTTTAGTAAGTTTAGTGTACAATTTGCACACATTTTGTTTTTTAAATTGAAAAGGTTTTGGGGGGGGAAATCCTAATTTATGCATCTTTTATATAAAAAAATATATATAAATGTAACTAACCCTGTACTTTTAAACCCATATTATGTCTAAGTAGGTCATATTACTCAATACAATAACACTTTATTTTACAGTACAATAGTAATAACATGTACCATGTAACAAAGACAATTACCATATATTGTGCATAATTAAATTACATGCAACTGACCTTAAAACACACCCTAACCCTATAGTAAGTACATGTAGTTTATTATTATTACTCATTACTTAATGTATAATTACACTGTACCACGAACACCTTAAAGGAGAACTCCGGCGCAAAATGAACCTTTGGTCTAATAACACATTGGTACCTAGTCAACCGTTCTCTGAGATTTGTTTTCATGATAATCGAATGTAAAGTCGAACCACGAACGCCGTTCATACAGTTCAGCTCACTTGGCACAGCGTTCGTGGTTCGACTTGTCGAGACTGTTTTCCAAAGATGGCTCCTGTCTGTATACTCGAAGTGGACTGTCTTTATAAAATATCTTCTTATTAAACGGTCTGTACACTTACAAAGTTCTCAATGCTTCGGTTTGCATGTAGGGACCCTCATCATGCTAGCGTGTTAGTGTGGGGCTATTTTAAGCCTTGTTAGTGGTATAAACTAGCGATCTTTATTTTTCATTACTCTATGCCCTATATACTAGCGTTATAGGCTAAACAGTTTTTAGAGATAAAACTCTTTACATTCGATTATCATGAAAACAAATCTCAGAGAACGGTTGACTAGGTACCAATGTGTTATTAGACCAAAGGTTCATTTTGCGCCGCAGTTGTCCTTTAAAATAAAGTGATACCCTCAATTCTTTCTTGTGTAAATAGTCCACATATAAAGTGCAACCAAGATTTTTCCGGTTTATTTCCTCAGGCTTTGCACAACACACAGTTACTGGCATCTTATGCTGCCATTGACGCTCGGGTGAAGATCCTCTGCTACGTCATGAAAGTGTTCTCCAAAGTAAGTTCGACACATTCATGAACTGATGTCATTATTGCGAGATCGTAGTCATTAGTGGCCAAGCTTGAAGCTTGAATCAGAAAGATGCTTTTGGTGAAAAGATGAAGGACGAAACATCCTTAGCATATCTGAATTTCAGCTCCGGATCTTCTTGATACACCGTGATACAAACAGTAACACACATCAGTTTTAGAGTCACAAGAGTCTCATCCTTTAGAAGTGCATAAAAGTGGATTTGCTTTGTCAGCAGAAAACAGCTTCTTCTCAACATGAACAACACAAACCAAACTCTTCCAGTCTCAGCTGCAACTACAGTGTTTGAGGGTCAAAGGTGACGTTGTTTACGGGCAGCCAATGAAGAGCATAGACTAGCATTATGCAGATTTGTTAAAAACCTACAAGCAGGAATCAAGACGGGAGTTACTGACGACTTGTTTCAGTTCAGAATCACTTCTTTCATTTAGGAGACAATAACTTTGAAACATTACAGACATTTTACTTTCACAAACAACTATACTACACACTACATGAAAGGTTAAATCTGAAAAAGCATAATAGGGGCACTTTAACATATTTATGACCTTGATAATGTTTGTCTTTTCAGGTGTGTGACATTGGAGACGCATCTCGCGGTAGTCTTTCTTCGTATGCTTACACTCTGATGGTCCTTTACTTCCTTCAACAAAGAAGCCCGGCTGTTATCCCAGTTCTCCAAGAGGTGTCTTTCTTGCCAATTATAACCTTTTCAATGACAGTTACTTATAATAAATGATGTAAATACATGGTGTTATAGCACCTATACTCATATTTTTAAATGCATTTCTTCACACCAAAAATGTATTTCTTTATTAATTAAAAACATTTTATTCCTACTTTCATGTAAATTAGAAGTGCATAACCCAATGAATATATTTATATAATTATGATATTTTTAACATAAACAATATGTGAATATAGGTTAAAATGGGACTTATTTCTCTCCCGTTTTGTGTGTATTCTTTTATATTGCTAAAAGTCATCATTAAGGACATCCTAATTTACTGTATTATGGGATGAGATTGATGTAAAACATGCATTCACTCTGAATTAATTGTGTATGTCTTTTGTAGATATATGATGGCGAGAAGAAGCCAGTAGTCCTTGTAGATGGCTGGGATGTACATTTCTTTAAGGATTTGAAGAACTTGGTGAGTGAGGTTTAAAAAAAACACATTTAACATTTTATTCCAAAAAACAATCATTTTTTTAAGGCTATTGAGTGTATATTCTGATTTACAGGATAACAAAAGTAGATATCCATAAATCCCTCTAATTTTTTTCCCCATCTAATATGTGAACACAATGAAAAAATAATTTTGAACCTGGGTATCCAATACTCAGATTTAATTTTTTTAACTATATGCAAATTAGCTCATATTTAATTACATAATGCCTAATTGGCATATTTAACCATTAAATTACAGAAAACTTATACATTTTTTTCTAATCTTAATGTAGGTAATCAACTGGGAAAGTTTCATGGTGATATCTGCTAGTTAAAAAAATACCATATTCACCTGTAGTGTCTCGCCTTAATTGTAAAAAGTTATAGATTGATTTTTAGATCTGATTTATTTAATTTTTTCTTCAAATCTATGAAATGTGTAGCACAAAACGCATGTCTTGGACTTATTTTGTAATAGTTGTTAAAGCAACACTATGGAACTTTTCAACCTTCATAATATGTTTCCAAGACCCCTGTGATGGTACATTGACTTACAATAGGTTAAATGACACGTCGGCCATAGCCTGACGGGGTCTGTATCGCTTTTACTCGCACTATGTAACTTCGGGTTTCGGGTAGTAACCCGAGCACAAAAAGAACTACAAAACTCGACTGCTTTACGGCATACGTCACTTCCCCCACCACTTCCTCGAATTGTCTATGGCCATTGCAGACATCCCAAGTCTATAGCGTCTCCCTGATGCCCGCAAATTAGTTCAAATCTGCCGGAATCTAGAGCGCGCATGCGAGACAGAACATACTGCGCGCATAACATGTGCGAGCACGGCAGAGAGGGAGAGAGCGAGAGACCTTGCGAGTGTGCCTTCCGAAAGCTAGTCAAACCCCCCCCCCCCCGTCAACAATCCAGTCACCAAGATATACCTCCCTGAAATGACTTCTTGCAGGTTGGGATGTCTGCCATTGTTGATTCCAAAGCCGGTGCTGGATAAACAGCGAGCGTGCGCGTGCGACCGTAGGCTGCGGTAGGCTAAATTATTTACGACAGCGGTAATGGACAATTCCGCTTCCAACCTGTAGGGCGACCGCTGAGGAAAAGTTCCTTGGTGTTGTTTTAAGTCTGTGACTGTTGTTCTTTCCTCAGCATAAATGCTGGCCGGAGTACAGGAAGAACAGGGAGTCAGTCGGGCAGCTGTGGCTCGGGCTGCTGCAGTTTTACACCGAGACGTTTGACTTCAAGGAGTCTGTCATCTGCATCCGCAGGAAAGAACCTCTCACCACCTTCAAGAAGCAATGGACCTCCAAACATCTCGCCATCGAGGGTAAGACCAAGACATAAACTCCTGATGAGTGGCAAAAATCAGGCCAAGAACTTATGAATATGCAGCGGTAACTAGTGTTGGGTATCGTTTAAATTTTAACTATTCCAATTCTTATCGGTTCCTAATTTCGATTCTTTCGGGGGGGGGGTTAAACTATCATTCACATTTATTCTAAGTCTTATTGCAAAACATTTCATTGTAGCTGAATAGTAAAACAAAAACATGCTAAAGAACACTGAGGAACTTTTGCCTATGGTTTAAAAATACCATAGCAAAATCAACTAATATAAATTTCAAGCATTATTACATTAGAACAAGCATTATAACAAATAAAGAAATTAGCAATCGCACAAATAAATACAACTGAACAAAGATAGGATTGAAATAAACAGTGGTATTCAGGTACAGAAATAATCTGATTTAAAATAACACTGCACTTTATAAATAAATGACAAATATAGTTACAAATGTTATTGTGTCAAGAACAAAGAACAATTTTTTCGTTGTCTTTTGTTGTTTGATTAGCGTTATTATAGAGACGGCTGCTGGAATATTAGGCTTCTGTCACTTTAAGAGCTGCACGGATCCAATATACTGATACACATGCGTTTTCTTTCTCAACTGTTTACGTTCACTTAAGAAAACCGACTGTGTTTATGAGGATGTTTTGACATTTTTTGTGTGTATTTGTCCGTTCAAGTGCAAAAAGACGCGGAAGAGAGTATCGCGCAATACACGGTATAAGAGGCGGCTTTCTGTGCGCTCGTTTCGGATGTGTGTGCGGCTCAGAAAACCGTGCGCAAGTCTTCTTGTGCTTGAATGGTTTAAAGTCATATTAAAAATGCACCCAAGGGAATCAATAAGAGGAATCGAAATTTTAATTTAATAACATGTATCCGATAACTTAAGTATCCGATTCTAGAATTGGAATAAATTTTTGATTCCCTACCCTAGCGGTAACATGTAGCGTAATTTACATTTTATTTATTAACTTTTATAAGTGACATTCCTCAACGCTGTATGTGGTGCAAGATTGTATCTGATCATTTTTCTTTCTCTTTCCTCTTTTAGATCCCTTTGATTTGAGTCATAATCTTGGAGCTGGTCTCTCACGGAGAAGTATGTCATGGTTTTCTCTTTTTTTTCTTTTACTGTTGCATGTATTATCCTTCATACAAACCCTACCTTTCATCGTCTCTGTTTACATTTGCACTATATAATGTGATATTTCCAATTATCAGATTATTCCGATTTATATCTCCATCAGCAACTTTTTGTGTTCCAACCTCATTATGTAATTATAGTAAATAGTTCTATATTTCTAAGTTGTCAACCATTCTAAAGGCTTGTTGTTCACACCAAGAACGATAACTATAACGATAACTATATTAGCGTCCACACCAGCAGACGACATCGTTCTGTTTATTTTAAGTGTGCTCTGCAGTCGTCTGCCGCTTTAAATAAAGCTCTTTAACCCTATAAAGCCTAATGTATCGTGTTCGATAAGCAGATTTTTCTAAAGCCTCTAAATTGTCAACATGATCAACGCTCTGCTAAAAAACCCTTTGTACACAATCTATGCCTTTTGTAGTCTGATCGATAGTTTAGTTTTGAGCAAGTTAAAGCCCTGTTCGTATCATTGTAAAAATGTTGGCCTTTAGGTTGTGGTTCTTTTTGCTGTGAAGGTTTTTTTTTTTTAAGTAACCATAAGAACTTTAATATTGTTAGTTATATAGGTTTACTTGATTATCCATACATCACTTATTAGAAAAATCAGTTTAAAATGTGAGTATTAAATAGGCTTTTGATGAACGTTGTTTACCTGTACATCACTCAATCGTCATTGCATTTATATATATTTTTCTCCACAGAAAAACTACAGAGCTTTGATCAGAAAACTAAGCATTTAAATATCCTCTTACTAAGACATATTATTGAGAGATATAGAGCGACGACTGATATTTATATGTATTCTAAGTAGTCTGCTATAATGTTTTAAAGGTATCTTTACATTTACATCAGATCTTGCTTTTTGGCTATATAAATATCAGCAACTGCACCAAATTGCATATATTTGTTCCATTTGGGCTTCCATATTCTCCTATTATATACTGTATGAGCCATAAAACCTGATGTATCAAATATTATTTCATGTCAGGCCTTAAAGGGTTAAAGCAGGATGGATTCTGATTGGCTTTCAATGTTTTTATAGTTCATCAGCTGGAAAAAAATTTGTTCTGAAAGTGATTACAACAATATAATTTCTCTGTGCCATTATAGTTCGATGAACGATATCTTTATCGTTAAAGTTGTCCTTGGTGTAAACTTTGTACATTTTTAAAGATAAATGACGTTTGCTATCTTGCCATGAAATGCAATGAATGTGTTTTTTCCCTGTGTCTGGTTGTGTTTTATGTTTACAGTGGCAAGCTTCATCATGAAGGCCTTCATCAACGCCCGCAGAGTTTTCGGCACGCCTGTCCGAGTCTTTCCACCAGAGTATTTAAATAAAATGGTTTGTGTCCTTTACCATGAGCATGTAAATTCTGTAATACGCCTCACAAGTCAAGTTACTGTGCTCAAACTCACTGTTTGCAGGAGTACTTTTTCGACCCAGAGGTGCTGACCGAGGGCAAGCTTGCACCCAATGACCGCTGCTGCCGCATTTGTGGGAAGATTGGCCATTTTATGAAAGACTGTCCGATGCGAAAGAGGTAATACAGCACAAGAGCTATTGTAGAATAACTTTTTCAACTACAATTATTGTTCATACTGAACAACTACTTCATTTTAAACATTATTTTCTGTATTTCATGCTACAATGATATAGAGAATGTTCACTACTGTTCAGAAGTTTGGGGCCTGTAAATGTATTTTACTTTTTTTTTTTTTAAGAATTTTAATACTTTTGTTTCCGCAAGGATGTATTAAATTGATGAAAAGTGACAGTAAAAACATTTTACATGTTACAAAGAATTTCTATTTAAAGTAAATGCTGTTCTTTTAAACTTTCTATTAATCAAAGAATCTTGGGGGGGGGGGGGGAAGGAAGTATGCCGTTTCCACAAAAATATGAAGCAGCACAACTGTTTTCAACATTGATAATAATGTTTCTTGGGCAGCAAATCATCATATTAGAGTGATGTCTGAAGGATCATGTGACACTGAAGACTGGAGTAATGATCACAGGGATGAATTACATTTTAAATTGTAATATATCACACAAAGAGACTTCTTTCAGAAACATTAAAAAATCTTACTGACCCCAAACTTTTGAACAGTAGTGTGCCTTTGCACATTACAACAGAATTAAATCCTTATTAAAGTGGCAGTAAGCGATTTCTGAGAAACACTGTTGATATTAAATCAACCCCAACAAACACACCCCTCCTTTTATTGCTCCGCCCCCAAAATGCCTGAACACTCAATTCAAGAGTGGATGTTTTTTTAATTATAGCAGAAGGGAAGCAAAATAATGCTTCACGTAAAATAAAGTGAAGATGACAAATGACAGTAAAGAACAAGAAATTAACATACAGTACACAAGTGTATATCCACGCAAGAGTAGAAGCCAACAGCAGACAAATGAGACTCAAAACTGTCGTCTTACTAGAGCTAACATTACAACAGCAGCATATCTTGGTTCCAGGAAACAGCGAAACCAATGTAACTCAAGTATGAAGCAGAAACAATGCAACCTCTGTGTCTGTTTTCAGTCCTTCCCTTCCTAGGTCTTTCCAGCACTAAAAAAAGCTTTTCTAATATTAATGCGAGTTCTAAAGCTCTTGCCTGATCATAACCCTTCTTATTCCAGTGATATTCCTCTTTCCTCTTTTGTACTGTCTCTCAGCCATCTCTTTCTACAGTCTTTCTTCCCCCTACTGCTGATTGTCTCACTCTTTCTCCTCCCCATCATGAGTGGACACGCCCCTACTGCTGATTGGCTCTTCTGCTATTTGGCTCTCTCTCTCTCCCCTCCCCCATCATGAGTGGACACGCCCCCTACTGCTGATTGGCTCCCTCTCTCCTCCCCATCATAAGTGGACACGCCCCCTACTGCTAATTGGCTCTCTCTCTCTCTCCTCCCCATCATAAGTGGACACGCCCCCTACTGCTAATTGGCTCTCTCTCTCCCCTCCCCCATCATGAGTGGACACGCCCCCTACTGCTGATTGGCTCTCTCCTCCCCCATCATGAGTGGACACGCCCCCTACTGCTAATTGGCTCTCTCTCTCTCTCTCCTCCCCATCATAAGTGGACACGCCCCCTACTGCTAATTGGCTCTCTCTCTCTCCCCTCCCCCATCATGAGTGGACACGCCCCCTACTGCTGATTGGCTCCCTCTCTCCTCCCCATCATAAGTGGACACACCCCCTACTGCTAATTGACTCACACTCTCTCCTCCCCATCATGAGTGGACACACCCTCTACTGCTGATTGGCTCAGACTCTCTCCTCCCCATCATGAGTGGACACGCCCCCTACTGCTGATTGTCTCCCTCTCTCCTCCCCATCATGAGTGGACACGCCCCCTACTGCTGATTGGCTCCCTCTCTCCTCCCCATCATAGGTGGACACGCCCCCTACTGCTAATTGGCTCACTCTCTCCTCCCTCATCATGAGTGTACACACCCCCTACTGCTGATTGGCACACTCTCTCTCCTCCCCCATCGAGTAAACACACCCCCTACTGCTGATTGGCTCACACTCTCTCCTCCCCATCATGTGGACACCCCCCCCCCCCCTACTGCTGATTGGCTCACACTCTCTCCTCCCCATCATGAGTGGACACGCCCCCTACTGCTGATTGGCTCACACTCTCTCCTCCCCATCATGAGTGGACACGCCCCCTACTACTGATTGGCTCACACTCTCTCCTCCCCATCATGAGTGGACACGCCCCTACTGCTGATTGTCTCACTCTCTCTCCTCCCCATCATGAGTGGACACGCCCCCTACTGCTGATTGGCTCACACTCTCTCCTCCCCATCATGAGTGGACACGCCCCCTACTACTGATTGGCTCACACTCTCTCCTCCCCATCATGAGTGGACACGCCCCCTACTGCTGATTGGCTCACACTCTCTCCTCCCCATCATGAGTGGACACGCCCCCTACTACTGATTGGCTCACACTCTCTCCTCCCCATCATGAGTGGACACGCCCCTACTGCTGATTGTCTCACTCTCTCTCCTCCCCAATCATGAGTGGACACGCCCCCTACTGCTGATTGGCTCACACTCTCTCCTCCCCATCATGAGTGGACACGCCCCTACTGCTGATTGTCTCACTCTCTCTCCTCCCCCATCATGAGTGGACACGCCCCCTACTGCTGATTGGCTACAAGTGTGTTGTGCTCGGTCCGATCCACTTTCAACAGCGTTTCTCAGAAATCACTTACTGCACCTTTAAATCAGACATTTTATGCTTTTAGTTTGATTTGGTTCATTGTTTATTAATAATTTTTTGTTTCAATGGTATTCTAAGACAAAGACGTGACAATGGTGATGGATTCTTCAGTGGACGTGATGTAAACAGAGCCACCAAAGGCATGATGGACGACAGCCCTTACAGGGATGGACGGTGGCGCCAGAGGGAGGAGAAATGCTGTTATATGTGCGGCTCCAACGCTCACATCAAGAAGGACTGCCCGCTGTCCAAGTCTTTAGGTACCTGCGCTCATTGCTTTGTTTAAAGTGTATTTAGTTCTGCTGGAATTAACCAAGTGATGCGATTTGGTCAAGAATCACGCAGACATTCATGTATTTCTCTTTGCAGAATCCTCCCCAAACACATACCAAAGAAGTCCTGCATCAGACAGGGACAAAGTATGTCAGTTATCATCTTAATCACAGTTATCATTATGCACGAACACTGTAGTTTTGGCTAGGAATTAAACAAAGAGCTCAGTGGATCTCTTGTTGTGTCTGCAGGACAGTCCTCAACAGGACAGGAGAAAGAAGCGCAAAGCAAAGAGGATGATTTTGGGTCCTGAAACAGGTGAGTACACTACATGAGTGCAAGGTGATTTATGCAGTGCAGATCCTATGGATCCTAAAAACTGAAAAATTATGCGTTTTGCCTGTTCATTTACACAACAACAGCGTTTTTTTGGGGGCATGAAAATGTAAACTTTTGAAAACGGGTTTCAAAGTGCAAGTTTGTGAAAACGATACCGTCTCCGTGTAATCTACAAAACTGTGAATCTGTGAAAACGGTGACGTCATGTGCACGTGTATTACGTGTTCAGTCTATAGACGCGTAGTGATTCTTTACAAAGTGACATCGCCATCTACTGGCCTGGCTGCAGAAAACAGCGTTTTTCATCTTTTTCGTGGATCCGTGTGAATTGAGGTCTGGATATTAATTATAATAAAATGACACCGCATTCGTCTAAAGACAGACACATTTTTAGGGATTTTTTGTTGTTGTTTGTTTTCCATAAAGAAAACTGACCAAACAATGAAATACAAGCTTTTGGTCCCTTTTTTGAAGCCACAATCCAGAGCATCGGTGACTCGATAGCTGTTTTTCTGACACATCAGACATGAAGCTGCTGCTGTCACCAGTGTTGTAGTCGAGTCACCAACTATCGAGTCCGAGTCGAGTCTCGAGTCCCAGTGTTCGAGTCCGAGTCCAAGTCCGAGTCACCAAAGAAGAGTCCGAGTCGAGTCCAAGTCGAGTCACCATTACCTGAGTTCAAGTCCGAGTCGAGTCTCGAGTCCCGTGTTCGAGTCCGAGTCGAAATTATATACACTTAAGCCAAATCAAGCAACATTTTTCAGGCACTCTTTCTTGCAGCTAGAAATGTGTATGATATCACTAGAATTGCCTTTGACCTTAGTTCAAATCATTGTCAACTAGCTGTGGCATGATTATATTTATTTAATTGTTTAAATACATTTTTTGATGAACTGGAATGGATAAAGAAAACAAAAAAGAAAGCCTAACTAGACAGAGGAGAAATGCATTCTTCTTGACGAATATGGTAAAAGAAAAACAATTTTGAAATTTTGAAAAGCAAACTATAACGTTAAATCCCAATGTAACTGCGGCAAAAAAACAGAAAATGCAGTGCTATAAGCAGTTGTATCTCCGCAGGAAAAGAGTGGTTGTGATGTGTGACATAGTCAAGGTCACCGTCTAGTTTGTTAGCTAAAATAAACATAATTGTGTTATTGTATGATAAACGGCATTAAGCGCTGAGCGCGTCCGACTTTGGCTCAGAGCCAGCCATAGCACGAAAGCACAGTTTAAATCTGGCAGTTATGTCACGTCACTGTACATTCGCTCCTTAGCGGTCAGCTCAGCTGCTGCAAAGCGTGCCAAAATCGAAATGGCTGATTAGATGTAGAGGAACTTATCTAGTGTTAAATTAGTGTTATGTTATCTCTCACGAGAATGCAGCGTAAAGTGAGTGACGTCAGTGAGTGTTTTGTCAAGCAAGGAGAGCGAGCGGTAGCAGTGTCTGTGAGGGAAAAAATAGATCACGGCCGGTCTTGGACCCCGAAACAGGAAAAGTGTAACATCTTATATCAAATTTTTTATAACCTATTTAGTCAGAAACAACGTCATTCATTTGATGAATGCTCAAGTCCGATTTTATATATTCTCGAGTCCAAGTACTAGTCATCAGTCCGCGAGTCCGAGTCTCGAGTCGGACTCGAGTCCAGAGAATAATGACTCGAGTCGGACTCGAGTACTCCACCACTGGCTGTCACTGCTTAATGTACACTCACTGGCCACTTTATTAGGTACACCTAGTACTGAGTTTGACCCCCTTTTGCCTTCATAGCCTTAATTCTTCATGGCAGAGATTCAACAATGTTCTGGAAACATCCCTCTGAGATTTTGCTCCATATTGACGATAGAATCACACAGTTCTGCAGATTTATTGGCTGCACATCCATAATGTGAATCTCTCGTTCCTCCACGTCCCAAAACTGCTCTGTTGGATTGAGATCTGGTGACTGGAGGCCGTTTGAGTTTAGTGAACTTATAGGGGCTGTTTACACCTGGCCACTTCATGCGTTTTCTCAGATCGGATAGCTATCTGATTTATCAAAACGATTCCATTTACACCTGGTCACATAAATGTGTTTTTGCAAAACGGATATAAATCCGATCTTCAATTCCCGCGCTATATGCAGATTTAATGGAGTGCACGTCACCGAAAGCAGCATTTTATTGATCATCAGCTAATTTTAAAATCAGAGACGGCAATAAGAGAGAGCGGCAACAGTCCTGGTAAGATCATTTCGTTTCTTTACTTTTAATGAAGATGATTGTGTGTTAAGCGTCTGCGACTTACTTTCACTTTGATTTGCGATAGTTTGCACGTTGGCTTGATCTGCGGTAATGCGTGTTGCAGTAGCGTCGTCATATCTGACTATAACATGACATATAGCCTATATCAGGGGTTTTCAAATTGGGTGAACATGAGCCTCCCCTTACAGTAGGTAAGGACAGCCGAGCCCCCCCTTCCCCAAAATCCCGACCGCCGGCCCTAACCCACACACGCCTCTGCAGTAAATGCCATATTTTGTGTGTTCCAGGCAATGATGAGTTTCAATAAAAACTGATAAATTTTGATTTTTTTTTTTAATATTTTAAAATATTGTATTTGAAGACATTTTATTTCCACGACCTTTTTAAAAGTGCGTTCATAAACGATTCTTTGCAACAGCAAATCATTTCCAACTTCATGCAGACCTAATTGAGGCTACTTTTAAAATTGAACATTGAACATCAGTAGTCCTAACCACAAGTTAACAAAACATGCTTAACATGTGTAATCGGGGCCAACGCTGACGACACCCGATGGCTGAAACTGCACAGACAGACTTATCTTCAGTGGAACCATTTATTTTCAAGTATTATGGCTGGCTATATGTTAATGCCATCTTTTTATGAATGAAGGCCAGTATCACTGATATTAATATAGCTACTGATGTCTCCATGAAAATGATTTTTCCCCAAATTTTAAACATTTATTAGGCTTCAAAAAATATAACAATTTTTTATTTAAGTTAACTTAAAACAATCCTCACTTAAACCCATAATAAATGTCATATTTACCTGTGCCTTTCCTGTCTAACAGGTATGAAATATACAGAAATTGAATAAGGTTATAAAACAGTCCGCACTGCATAATTTATAAATGAAATATAGATTAATCCTTATTAAAGCTACAAGTGTTCTTTAGTCAAGAGCAGGGAGTAATTTTCTCTGTTCCCTTTGCTCTTTGGTTAACTTTACTGACAGAGAATTGTGGCTCCTATCACTTTAAGATCTGCAGACAGGATCTCACGCATCTCATTCTCACTTTTACTTCCATTTAAGATTTTAATTAATTTAAGACTGGTATTGTGAGGATACTCGACAAAGAGAACATTTTGGCATAAATGTGTGTGTTATTGTTCGTTCAAGCGCGAAAGAGAACTCGATACTGGCTCGCGTCTTTCTGTGAGTCGTGTGTGTGTGTGTGTGTGTGTCAGGAGGACATTCACTGACAGCGCGTTCTCTTTTGTCTTGTCGCGCATGAATGGTTTAAGAGCATTTGCGTGAATAAGAGCGTGATCATATAACCCTAGCTAAAGGATGACAGAAAGAACGAATGCTGCGTTAAATACTTTAAGCTGGGCAAAAATTAATCGCATGCGTCAACGTTGACAGCACTACTTGTCATACATTACTGACAGAAAAATGCTGCGGTTTAAAGTGGATTTGTTTTCATGGTAGGCCTACACAGAATGTTTTTTAGTAAGCTACACAGAATGTTCTACAATAAATATTTAGCAAACGTTAACAGTCTGAAGTTACCTAGCAGCAATGTATGTTAATCTTTCTTCGCATGTCGCGCCTCCCCTGTGGCTCTTTGGCGCCCCCCAGGGGAGGCGCGCCTCACCTATTGAAAACCGCTGGCCTATAACACGCTCTCACACGTTTATTTTTTAGCATTTTTGGGAGGAGTAAAATTTACATATGTGGTTTCAACAACCAGATGCATTTACACTTGTCCAGTTTCGTCTGGAATGCGACCCAGACCACCTCCTGATGTGGTTTGAGCGATCGGATTCAAATCCGTCTCGAATGCGTTTCGGAGGGCATTTACACCTGGTCTTTTCACGATCGGATAGCTATCCGATCACAGAAAACGCATGAAGTGGCTAGGTGTAAACAGCCCCATAATGTTCAAGAAACCAGTTTGAGATGATTTGTGACCGTGTGTAATCCTGCTGGAAGTATCCATCAGAAGATGGTCATAAAGGACTGGACATGGTCAGCAACACACTTCAGGTCGGCTGTGGTGTTTAAGGCTCAGGTGATACTCAGGGCTCCAAAGTGTGTCAAGAAAATATATAACACACTGTTACACACACCAGCAGCCTGAGCCGCTGACACAAGGCTGATCCACGCTTTAATGTTGTTTACACCGAATCCTGACCCGAGCATCTGAATGTTCCAGAAATCGAGACTCATCAGAGCAGTCGATGTTTCTCCAATCTTCTATTGTCCAGTTTTGGTGCGTCCGTGTGAATTGTAGCCTCAGTTTGCTGTTCTCAGAGATTGTTGTGCGTTAAGAGATGCTCTTCTGCAGATCTCGGCTGTAACCAGGACTTATTTGAGTTACTCTTGCATTTCTATCAGCTGAACCAGTCTGGCCATTCTCCTCTGACCTCTGACATCAACAGGGCATTCAGAACTGAAGCTCACTGGATATTTTCTCTTTTTCAGACCATTCTCTGTAAACCCTAGAGATGGTTGTGTGTGAAAATCCCAGTAGATCAGATGAAATACTTAGACCGTCTGGCAGGGCTGGACTGGGACAAAAAATCGGCCCGGGCATTTTGTCCCAGACTGGCCCACTATATAACACAACTGAACTTTGCACGCCCTTGAATGTATACCAACTCCTATTAAAACCACTAATGCCATAAGTGAATAGGAGTGAGTAAGAGTTAATCGATGAAATAACTACTAAGTTGAACTATACTCCACAGTAATGAATCCTAAAGAAAGCTATAAGCTGGGATAGCAATACCGTTTTTTTCCACAGGATTTAGGGAAATCTGTGGTGAGTGCACCACTGTCCCGCTAGGGGGGTTCGGGGGTATGCTCTTAAAAAGAAAATGTTGTGCTTTTTAATGTTAAATTCATCAATCTGGTGCACTTTGAGAGTTAAAAATAAAGAGCTCCAACCCATATTCAGTGTGCAAATTGAACAAAGAAAAACTCAAAACTCTTTTAGTTGTGATATAGTGTCTGTCTACATTACACTACTACATAATAATAGTTATAATTTCAACTTTCATAATTAGTTTCGTACTAATTTCTATACATAGATAAGCACATGATATTTTATTTTGAAGAAAAACATGGTTTACAACCTCGTCTCATTACAATTCTAATAAAATGCGTAATCGTCAAATATGCAGATGTGTAAGTGGTTCTTACATAGCATAAGTGTTGTGACAGTAGCCTAGTTCTGCTTACCACAGTTCTCTGCACTCACTCATCTCTCTCCTTATCCTCCTCACTATCCTCATCAGACACTTGAAGGGCCTTTGAAGTTTATTTTTTCACGCTATTTCTCTGCACATTTCTTGCGTTTCTTCTCCACCGCTCTGAATATTTTGACAGATACACACTGACACTGCTCGCTCACTCAGAGCTCAAAGGGGGAGGTGTTTAAAGATGTGATTGGACCTGCCCAGTGTCAATCAAGAAAATAACCAATGGGCTGCTGATCTACGCATTTCATCATGCGCCGGTCTGTGAGAAAAAGAAAAACCTACGCTGACTTTTTTGTCAAATGCATTACACCAGCACAAAGATCCCAGAGCCGCCAATTAAACAAAACTAAACGCAATGGGCCGCCGATGTACGAGTTTTATGGGCCGTTCAGACAAAAAAAAAAAAAAAAATTAAGTATGAGATGTATCGGCCCACAAAGCACGTCGGCCCACCGGGCAAATGCCCGGTATGCCCGATGGCCAGTCCAGCCCTGCCATCTGGCACCAACAACCATTTCACACCCAAAGTCACTTAAACCACTTTCTTCCTCATTCTGATGCTCAGTTTGAACTTCAGCAGATCATCTTGATCATCTCCACATGCTGAAATACACTGAGTTGCTGCATGTGATTTGCTGATTAAAGCGCAGTTGATCAGCTGTACCTAATAAAGTGGCCGGTGAATGTGAAATTGATAATGTCCTGTTGTCACATAATCCATGCTGTGTTTCTCCATCATATTGTAGGAGGTCTTGCCACCAGACACGCGTCTGTAACTGCGTCTGTGGAGAAGTGGAGTCCTTTCAAGTAAAGCTGTGAAATGAGCCATTGCCGGTTTTCTGATCTACAACAGCCTGAGTCCAGTATTATCCCGACCCCCAGTTAGAACACCTTGATCAATGTGCCTTTTATAGGTGTCTAATTTTTAGTTCTGTTTTTTCTAATTGTGGAATGAACTTGATGTTTCTCATTTTATCTGTTTTTATTTTATTTTTTAAATTGAGAGTCCAGTTGATTATCTTTGTCATTTAAATTGTAACGCCATTGTGTGTTTTTGAATTAGCTTGAATAGTTTTAGTAACAAACCTTTGCACGATCGTGCGTCTTGTGTGTGTGTGTGTGTGTGTGTGTGTGTGTTATAAGAAGCATTTTATTTTGTATAAATATGTACATAAAGAAACGTCGGCTGGGGTCTGTGTATTTACAATTATGCTAATGTTAATTGTTGAGCTTTTCAGTTCGACTGGGCTTGGTTTTAGTTATGCTTTATTGTATAATTTATAGCAGTATTTTGTTTTTGCTAAATGAAATGAATATGTTTCAAAGAAGGCTACATTGCTTACCTTGCATTCGCTGCAATGTCAATAAACAAAATGAATTCCCTCCATAATAGTAATTCAACTCTGGTCTTTTTTTTCTTTCTTTTTTTTTGACAATAAATTGATTTTGTCATAATGAAGTCTCTACACTTTGGTTTTTGTGTTGACTTTATATTTTTCATATTTGCCCAAATGCCCGTGTGTTTAACTTCTGCAGTGTGTTTTTATGGTAGATATTTGGTATCGCCACCAATGTTTGTTAAACATTCATGAGAAAAGTTAGTGCACCCCATAAAAAGTGTTTTAGAACAACAAACTGACAATAAGACCAATGTTATCAGATCACCTGCATTATGAAATATGATGTATTATGAGCCCCCTTCACAAAGCAGCCCTTAATTCCCCCTTCGTGGGGGGGGGGGGGGGGGGGGTCTTTTTGAATTTATTTACCTCTAAAAGTCAAGTCATCTTCATTTATATAGCGCTTTTAACAATGGATATTGTTTCAAAGCAGCTTTACAGAGATAAACATACAACTTACGGTAACAGAGATTGTTTTGGCTTTATAGCGATTTTGAATAATGTTATTTCCGGCTAAACTTGGTTTTGATTGATTCACTTCCAGCAAAATTATCATTTGTTATTACATTAGGGGCCACTAAGACGACGGCGTTCTCGTCAAAAGTAACAATTTCTATGTAAATTATCATAAATTTTGTCATTTTATATTTTTTAAATATTGCTATTTAGGCTTAATTTACTTTTGCTAGTTTTAGTTATTAATTTCCGTTTAATAATTTTAGTGCTTCAACTTCAACTTATTTCAGTTTATTGCCGAGGCAACATTTCTAATGTTCATTTAGTTAAATTTCTTCAACTATTATTTATGTTTTATTTCGGCTTTATGTCAATCAGCAGAAATCTTTTAATAGTTTAATTTAACGATATGACCCTGGTTATTAGAATCAAATGCAACTATTACAATAAAGTAGGCTATTTTTCTCACGTTTACGAAACTTTTTAATAATCATTTTCTATAATCATTCAGTACTTCCACATAATCATATAATCAATACGTCCTCTTTATCTTTACGTTAAAATTAGTTGCGTAATATCATCTGTCACATGGTGGTTATAAAGTCTGGAATACCGGTTACTCATAGGCTGTATAAGCTGCCAATCAAATAACTAACCAATCCTGTGCGTTCTGTGAGCAGGGCGTTCCTTGGATCACCTCTGGTGTTTACATCCTAACACGAAGTGCTTAAGTAACTTCAACATGTCAGCCTCCATAGCACGGGCGACTGTAAGGGCGGTTAGCAGACGGAAAATACTGCCAACAAGAGCCGCTTTAACCCTGGTGAGTGTTGACAACAGTTTTCAACACGATGACGAGACCGACCAAACATTTAGTTCTCAAATAATTGAGATAGCATACATGATAGATGCGTTTGCCCAGAGCTCGGATATCTGCCCAATAACGGTATAATAATAGACAACGTCGTTCATTCTGAGACATTCAGATAGATATTCAAACTTAAGAACGGGTTATTGCCATGTGGTTGAGTTGTTTAAGCTAGATTTGACGTGAAGGTCAGTGTTTGGGCAGGTTAGCCGTTAGCTGATACGTATCAAGCGCTTAATAATGTTTTTGTAAGTTACTACGTTCCTGCATCAGAACCTTCTAGTTGTGCCTCGCCATGCCCTTCAAATATACTTTTGTGTCTATTTAAAGTTGTTGTCATTCACACTACTTGTTTGTCCTGTCCGGCAGTTGTTTAGGGTTAAGTCAGGACAGCGGGATCTTATCCATGTTTCTGTGATCAGATAACTGGCTTATAATTTAGGTTTGTTGTTAATCTCTCCAATTTCAGCATTCCACTACTGTAACACAAATGTTTACTGAGTAAGTTAACTTACGTGCTAAAGTTGAAATGGTTGAGGAAATGTTCATACATTCAGTGAGTTAAATCAACATGTTATTGCGCATGTGCAGATGGCACTGTTTGGTGCTACTGACATATTTAAGCAGTTTTAACATTCTTTACTCTGTGTGATACAATATTTGCAATCAGTAGCCAGACATTTAGCATATGCTCTTTATTTAAAACGACTTCCAGTAGACTTGACTTGTGTACTGTACTTGCTCTGCAGTAAATCGCTGAGTCATTTTAAGTTTTGCTGACGCATGTAATCTTTGGTTTTATGGGTACGGTAATTATGAGTGAAACACACGTCATCATTGTGTATCAGACATTGGCACCTTGAGGAATAAAGGTGAATTATCATCAGAGATTCAGTATTGTTGTGCTGGAAAAATATATACTTGCCTTACAAACCTCGGGTCACCCGGAAGAAATGTATGTCAGGCAAAAAAACAACAACAACAACAACAACAACAAAAAGGTCTTAAACCATCAAACTTCCTTCATCACTCTCAGCCTTGATATTTACTGACTCCCATATATGTGGGTTTCCATTGTCAATGAAAACTCTGACATCCCACTATTTACGTTTGCTATATATATATATATATATATATATATATATATATATAGCATTTTCAAGAGCATGGAGTCACATGTGAGTGTCCAGACGCCACACAAAGTGCTTAAATCTGGATGGTTTAATGTATTAAAATTCACCAGACATCAACATGACCACATTCTTTGAGAAGTTGTTTGCAACTGAAGGGGGATTATTGAAAGGTTTTGGAGAGAATTTAATAGAATAGGAAAATAACAGATAATGGGACAGTTGTTAGATAAACTATATTTTATTTCCTCTGGTTATAATTTTTTTTTTATCCAAAAGAAAATATAACTTGAATAGTCTTTATAGCCAAATTCAAGGGGAAAACGACTAAAAGAGTGTATTTATTTGCAAAATAGTTACATTTTCAATCTCAAATGACCCTCTGATCATGATTATGTGAAATTCTTACAATCCCACACATGATCAATGAGTGTCTTTTCTTCATTTCCAGACGCCTTCAGCTGTGAATAAAGTCAAAGAGCTCTTACAGAATAAACCAGAATATGTGAGTATTTGTTCCCTTATTAGTCGTCATGAGCATTTGATGCATTTCTCCCGTCTCATTCTTCGTCCCTCTTCAAACAGATCGGCCTGAAGGTTGGTGTTCGAACTAGAGGTTGCAATGGCCTCACTTATACTCTCGACTATACTAAAGAGAAAGACAAATCAGACGAGGAGGTGCTGCAAGAGGGTGAGTCGGCAAATTATTACAATTATATATTTTATTTACACTTTTTAAAGGTTTTTCACTTCTGCTCACCAAGGCTGAATTTATTTGATCAAAAATACAGTAAAAAAAAGGCTGTTACAGGGCTTAAAGTATTCCGGTGTTGTGCCGAATTTCGACCCCCTGCCAAATTATTACCCCCCTCGTTGAAGTCAGTACCTGATTGCCTAATCCCAACCCCTCCCCTAATCCTACCCCTCCCCCACAACTAACCCTAAACCTACCAATGCTAGGGGGGTGATAATTTGGCACAACACCGGCACCGTGCCGGATCTCGGGCGTGCGGCCGTGAGGAAAAAAAATATTATTTTCGCATGCGATTCATTTTTGTCTAGCTGTGTTAAAATATTTAACGCAATTAACGCAGCATCCATTCTTTCTGTCATCCTTTAGCTAGGGTTATGATGACCATGTTCTTATTCACGCAAATGCTTTAAACCACTCATGCGCGACAAGACAAAAGAGAACGCGCTGTCAGGGAATGTCCTCCTGACACACACACACACGAAGCACAGAAAGACGCGCGCCAGTATCGAGTTCTCTTTCGCGCTTGAACGAACAATAACACACACATTTATGCCAAAATGTCAGTTTTGTCGAGCATCCTCACAAGAACAGTCTTAAATTAGTTAAACAAAATCTTAAATGGAAGTAAATAATAGTGAGAGAATGAGATGCATGAGATCCTGTCAGCAGCGACAGATATTAAAGTGACAGGAGCCATTAATTCTCTCTGTCAGTAAAGTTAACCTAAAGAACAAAGGGAACAGAGAAAACTACTAACTGCTCTCGATTAAAGAACACTTGTAGCTTTGATAAGGATTACTCTATATTTAATTTATAATTTATGTAGTGGGGACTGTTTTATAACCTTATTCAATTTCTGTATGGTACAGGTAAATGACATTTATTATGGGTTTAAGTGAGGATTGTTTTAAGTTCACTTAAATGAAAGGTTTTTTATATTTTTTGAAGCCTAATGTTTAAAATTTGGGGGGAAATCATTTTCATCGAGACATCAGTAGCTATAATATTAGTGATACTGGCTTTCATTCATAAAAATATGGCATTAAGATAGAGCTGTAACACTTGAAAATAAATGGTGCCATTGAAGATAGGTCCGTGTCCCCCCCCCCCCCCCCCCCCCCCCCCCCCCCCCCCCCCCCCCCCCCAAAAAAGGGTCAGGCTCAGGAATTTTTTTTTCACTTTAACCCCTGCTGTTTTCTATGTGAATATATTGTAAAATGTGATTTATTCCTGTGATGTAAAGCTGAATTTTCAGCATCATTACTCCACATGATCCTTCAGAAATAATAATATGCTGATTTGCTGCTCAAGAAACATTTCTGATTATTATTGATGCTGAAACTGTTTATTTCAGGATTCTTTAATGAATAGAAAGTTCAAAAGAACAGCATTGATTTGAAATCGAAAACTTTTATAACATTGTCCTTACGGGCACTTTTCATCAATTTATTGCATCCTTGTTGAATAAAAGTATT
Source organism: Rhinichthys klamathensis goyatoka (assembly GCF_029890125.1). Lineage (NCBI taxonomy): Eukaryota > Metazoa > Chordata > Actinopteri > Cypriniformes > Leuciscidae > Rhinichthys > Rhinichthys klamathensis. The sequence goes on from NW_026606865.1 coordinate 604,220, forward strand.
AATTTCTTTAAAATAAAACATAAAAATATTACCGACCTCAAACTTTTAACCCTCTGGGGTTCTTCATTTTAGACTCACACTCAGGACTTTCGGGTCAAAAATGACCCGGAGGGCGGCATTAAGATACATTTTATTTGAGTAAAATCAATGAAATATATTTTTGTTCAATAATATTTTTTCTTTTCTTTTTTGGTGTTTTGAGATAATTTTATGATTTATAATTAATATTTATGCAATAATTTAGACCCATTTTTTCCCATTGAATATAATAGAAAATTTATATATATATATAATTTAAAAAAAAAATTGTATTAAAGCTGTATTTCATTTTAGAGTCAAGTCTAGGCCTCATGAAAGCAATTTTTGAAATGAGATCGGAGCCATCTGGTGGACACACTAAGCATTTTTATCACGCAATAGCACATTTTTACCACTAGTGGATTTACAGCTCTCTGTAGAAACCTATGGTAGAAACACTCTAGTGATTTTTTCACATATTGTTTAATTTTTTTCAGGTTGTTGATTTGAATATATAATAACAGATTCTCAAAGACTATTTTTGTCATTAAAAAAAAAAAAAAAAATTTGGTTGGTTTAAATGGTAATTTGAAGTGGCAGTTTTACTTTATAATACAGTCAAACCTGAACATTGCATTAAAGAGAACAAATGGAAAACATTTTGTCACCCGTTGTTTTAAGAGATTCACCCCTTCACTGTTGTGTGCTTTTTTTCTGCATCCTGGCTGTTTTGTAGATTGTATGCACAAAAAACTCTGTATTTTCACATTTTTGCCAATTTCCCATTCATTTCCTATGGGGGTCATTTTTGACCCGAAGACCCTGAGTGTGACTATTTTGTTTTAAGACCACTTAGACTTTTCAAATCCTGTCCCCAATTGTTTTGGGTGTTCATATACCAAGTACCAAAAAAGTCACCAAGTTTCGGACAATTCCGATTAAGCTACAATTTGTAAAAAAAAAATTTAAAAACACTTCGGGACATTTTTGTCCCGAAGTACCCCAGAGGGTTAAACAGATGTGTGTTATCTGTATGTTGTGTATAATCATATATGTGGTGTATTTTTCATCCAGGCGCGCGAGTGTTCATTGAGAAGAAGGCCCAGCTGACGCTGCTCGGCACAGAGATGGATTTCGTCGAAACGAAACTTTCCAGCGAGTTTGTATTCAACAATCCTAACATCAAAGGGACGTGTGGTTGTGGAGAGAGCTTCAACATGTGACCCTCGACCCTTCCAGGACATCCCATCCAATCAATCCTAGATTGGAGAAAGAGACTGATGCTTTAGTGGCCTGTTTGGCCATCAGTTCCTGTGCTGTCGCCTCAACACAAGCCCATATTCCAGAAAACACCGTTACATTAACTCATTTCACTATTGCTTGTACACACTTTGAGCAGCTTGATATTTATTTTACACGTGCCTGTATGTCATGCAGCTCAGAGAGTTTAAACTGCACTCCATTGCTTTGTTTTCTTCTCAGAAAGTTGTGTACTGTTTAGTCGCACTGACACGTTCATATTTAATAATCCAGTTATTGTTGTGCTGAAGCTTATCCCGATGAGCCGAAGCTGCTGAATGTCGTCACATGACCTCACAGCTCCGGCCTAAATCTACAACACGAGACACTCGCAGTTGCTTCCTCATGGTTGCTTTGTGCATTGTGGACCAGCAGTTCAAAAATCTGTAACAATCTACATAATAATAAAAGATGCATCTGCCTGGTGGATGTTCATTTTAATAAACCTTTTCACTTTCAGCCCGCTGCTTTTTGCCCCCTAATGTGCAGCACAGGAACTGATGCCATTTACAGAAGTTTTAAAATGCAATTGATTGACTTGAACTAGTTTTCTTTGGAAGTATTATTAGTGTAATATGTACATAACCATGTAAATCCATTCGACTGTCTTTTAACGCACAAATAAAACATACGTTATACTTCTGTGCTGCTTCTTGAGTGAAATGCCTTTAGTGTCCTGAACGTGGCGCTGTTGTTAAAGAAATGATAATAAAAAAATATGGAAACTTGTCCTTTTTAAATCTAAATTCCCTCCCTTAAAAAAAAATCTGTCAAGTCATCTTCATTTATATAGCGCTTTTAACAATGGATTGTTTCAAAGCAGCTTTACAGAGATAAACATATAATTTAAGGTGACAGAGATTGTTTTGTATCAGCAGGAATTTCCATTTATATGACTGCACTGATTATATACAGATATTTAAGATAAGTGTTCAATTACTGTAATGGGAATATGCAGATGATAAATGTCAAAATATTTCGTTTGTTATAAATTAATTTTTGTTTTCTCAGTTAAACCTGTATTAAGTGGTTAAAAGAAAAATTGGAAAACAGATTGGAAAAATATTTAAATGTTATCTTATTTAGCCTATGTATAGTTTTATTTTGATTTCCTTTAAGGGGTAGTTCACCCAAAAATGAAAACTCTGTCAGTAATTACTCTCCCTCATGTTGTTCAACCCCGTAAGACTTTCGTTCATCTTCAGAGCACAAATTAAGATATTTTTGATTAAATCTGAGAGCTGGATCACTCCTCCATAGGCTTCTTAAAGGATCGAAACTGGCCGGCCCAGAAAAGTTATTAAAGACATCGTTAAAATAGTCCGAGTGACTACAGTGGCTCAATCTTAAGTTTATCAAGCGACGAGAATACTTTTTCGAGAATAAGATTTCACGTTGTGGAACAGCGCAGCGCTTCTGTGTTGTACGTCACACGCATCACACACACACATGACCAGCGTCGGCCAATAGTGAGCCTCCGTGTGACGTACAACACAGAAGCGCTGCGCTGTTACACTGCGTGAACTCACTCGAGGCCCACAGAGAAGGAAATGAATAGTTGAATAAAGTCGTTATTTTTGTTTGTTTTTTTTGCGCACAAAAAGTATTCTCGATTCTCAAAAAGTTGATCAACGTTTATGTGAATAAAAGCCTAAATTCAATCTGTTCATCATATAAGAGCTGTTTTTTGCTGTTTAATGTTGTTTGGTGTAATGTATGATCCTGAGGACCCCCATGAAAACGAGATGTTTCATCTCATGGGGCTGATCCTCTAATTATGGAAGCTTGTTTCCGGCACTGAATAAAAAAATTAAAAAAATTATAATTGCGACTTTTTATCTCACAATTGCGAGATATGAAGTCAGAATTGTGAGAAATGAAGTCAGAATTGTGAGAAATAAAGTCGCAATTGCGAGATATAAAGTCGCAATTATGTGAAATAAAGTCGCAATTGCGAGAAAAAAGACAGAATTGCGACTTTTTATCTCACAATTCTGACTTTTTCTCACAATATGCGAGTTTACATCTCGCAATTCTGACTTTATAACACATAATTGCGAGTTTATATCTCGAAATTCTGACATCTTTTCTCAGAATTGTGAGATATAAACTCGCAATTGCGAGTTATCAGGCCAATTCTAAGGGGAAAAAAGACTAACTTTTCCCCCTCAGAATAGTTTATATCTCACAATTCTGACTTTACAACACGCAATTGCGACTTTAGTTCACGCAATTCTGACTTTATATCTCGCAATTCTGACTTTGTATCACGCAATTCTGACTTTATAACACGCAATTGCGACTTTAGTTCACGCAATTCTGACTTTATAACACGCAATTGCGACTTTAGTTCACGCAATTCTGACTTTATATCTCGCAATTCTGACTTTATATCACGCAATTCTGACTTTATATCTCGCAATTCTGACTTTATATCACGCAATTCTGACTTTATATCTCGCAATTCTGACTTTATATCTCGCAATTCTGACTTTATATCACGCAATTCTGACTTTATATCTCGCAATTCTGACTTTATATCTCGCAATTCTGACTTTATATCTCGCAATTCTGACTTTATATCACGCAATTCTGACTTTATATTCTGACTTTATATCTTGCAATTCTGAGAAATAAAGTCAGAATTGCGAGATGTAAACTCGCAATTGTGAGAAAAAAAATCAGAATGACCTTTTTTATTTTTCATTCTGTGGCGGAAACAAGCTTCCATAATATGGAAGCTTGTTTCCGCCACAGAATAAAAATTTTTTTAAAAGGTAATTGTGACTTTTTATCTCACAATTCTGACTTTTTTTCCTCACAATTGCGAGTTTCAGAACTGCATGATATAAAGTTGCCGTTGTGAGTTATAAAGTCAGAATTGTGAGATGTTAACTTGCAATTGTGAGATAAAAAGTCGCAATAATCTTTTTAAATGTTTTATTCTGTGGCGGAAACAAGCTTCCATGAACGGGCCTTTAACCAGACACATAAAACAACTGAACGGACTGATATGTATTTCTGATATGGCTCACAGAAGTCTGTACTATATATTATATCTTAACTGGAGCGAATGAATTGCAACTTCAACTTACAAGGCCAGCCAAAAGAAACTGCTTCTCTGACTCCCACACATAGCCTATATTAATGTGTGAATGGAGCTGATATGAAAGATTTATTTGTTGTTGCTGGACACTTACTATTATGTCTGAATATGGCCCAGACTGAAAGGAAGGGAAAGCTCTGGCTCATTTTCTTTTTAGACATAGAGTTTCCTCTTTGTATATTTCACAGCTGTATATGGGTTATTGATCTCCATTTCTCTCTCTCCGTCATCTTGGTCACACAGATATCCATCCTCCATGACTGGATGTTCCTCTTTCTTGAGTCTTATGAGTTTTGTTGTAAGTTCTTCATAATCACAGATCTGAATAATTGTGGACTGGTCCTCATTATTTGAAGCAGAATCTCTAAAAAGGAGTCATTAAAACTCTTAAAGTCCCCCTGTGGTGAAAATCAAGCTTTTAATGTTGTTTATATGTCTATGTGTGTGTTTTAATATGCTTTAAGACAAACCATGTGTAAGTTCATAAGTCGACAGCATTGCTGAGTATTTTCTCCTTAAAACTGCAGTGAACCAAAGACAGTCTCAAAAACACGAAATCGCTGGTGTTTCTGACGTCACAAACGACCTTGTAACCAATCAGATCAATGTATGATCGTCAACCAGTGGATCTCTGAGCTGAGTGAGTGAGTGGAGGCGGGGCTCATTTGCATATTCATAGAACCGCGCATACTAAATGAGGCGAGGGTGTCGAGTTACATTCAGGCTATTTTAACTTAAGGCAACATTTTTCATTTTGGTGATCAAAAATGAGTTTTAAAGGATAAAATGATTGACAGGTGGACTTTAATTGTCGAATGACACAATATTTGATGGGGATCTGTCAAGTCTAATTTCACCCTTCAAGTAATGATTTGCTTACTTTTATAATTGAGCAAACTAGATGGTTGACTCATTTCAAACTGTGCTTGACCATGAGAATGTGTCTCCTTGAATAAATATGCATTAATAAAACTTTAGAAAACAAAAGCAAACAACATGCTATGCACTGAGGATGGCCTTCCTCTATAAAGACTGAATTAGTGATTAAAACAATAAAATCACAACCAATATGAATATGAAACACTATATCTTAACAATATTTCATTATATGTGCATAGGGAAGACTGGGAGTTGTCGAATATAGAGAAGATGCCACAATTTGTGTATCTCAGTGAGGTTTTAGTTTGGGATACACAATATAGGCCACCATATTGGTATCGGCTGATATATGTTCATTTTTCAATGTTATCGTTATCGGCCCAATAAAAAAATTTGGCCGAAATATTAAAGCTGATAAATAATGGATTATTTCCATCAGCTGAGCCTGAGACACTTCAGATGCGCACTGTTCAACATGATGGTTTTAAATGGCTTGAAATATGGTTGGAATCACTTCAAAAATGTAAAATATAGTTAAGTGCCACACACCTGAAAAAAAAAGATTTTTTTATTGCTGGTGATTGTTCCATGAATAACCCTCATCTTCCATGAAACCTTTTCATTGCACAAATGTTCTTAAATTAGATTTTTAAAATGTTCTTCGCACTAGAAAAAATGGTTCTTTTAAGATATGAAAGTCTCTTTGCGGAACAAAGCATTGCTGCAAAAACCCATTTTGGAACATTTATTTTGAAGATTTAAGTGTTTTTTTTTGTTGGTATTAAATACCAATGTCTTAGATTAGCCAATTTTTGTTGTTATGCAGTATTTTATGTTTTATAATTGTTTAACTGTTTAACGATTGCTGAAAAGCTTTGACATAAAAGATAAAAGAATTAAGAAAAATGGCATTGCTGTGAAAACCCCCTTTTGGAACCTTTATTTTGGAAGGTTTAGGCTAAGTGTTGTTTTTATCTATGTTGGTATCAAATACCAAATTCAATAAAAAATGTCTTAAATTAGCAATTTTTTTGGCTGTTCTTATGCAGTATTTTATGTTTTATAGTTGTTTAACTGTTTAACGATTGCTGATAAGCTTTGAAATAACCTATGGTTGAGGAGAGATTCCCTGATATGATATTGGGTGTACAGTAGGCTACTAGTACATATGAAAGCGCTATATAAATGCCTCGTTCATTCATTCATAGGACATATGTTAAACAAAAGTTATATTTTATATTATTATTATTATTATTTTTAAAGTCGAGTGACGCTTGAGTGTGCGAGTGTCTGGGCGACACCTGCCGCTCCCGTGGGACTGTTGCCATGGTCACGCGTGTGCGCGGGCTCTATAGCGCCCTACAGTGCGCGCTAAAACACCCGGGAAAGACCCCGTTTACAAGCACCACTCCACCTGAAAACACTGCATTTCCACTGAGACTGACACCGTATGCTACAGTAGGATGCCGATCATGTGGGGAAATCTTTCAGTACAGCATCCATCCCAGCAGTAGCGAGTCCTCTAGCGTGTTTGAGCAGAGATGTCTAGATTAAGCGACTCTGGCTTTGAGGAAGAGCTTCAGATTTCTCCAGTAAAGGCATGGCATGAGTGTGATTATGAGGAGAGTTGCTTCATCATCCAGAGACACAATGAGCTGCAGTTCATCGCGCAAAACTGCCTTGCACATCAACCTCAGGTGAGAGTCACACGATCATACCTCATACACACTTAAATAGCGTTCGTTCTGTATTATTATTATTGAAAGAAGCACATTTATTCACAAACGAAGCATTAAATTGATCCAAAAAAAAGTACAATATTAGTATTACAAAAGATTTCTATTCAAAAAGGGATAGTTCACCCAAAAATCATTGACTCACCCTCATCTCGCTCATCTTTTTGATGAAATCTGAGAGATTTCTGTCCCGCCATTGACATCTACGCAACTACCACTTTGACGCTTCAAAAAGTTCATAAAGAGTTCGCAAAACTAATCCATATGAATCGAGCGGTTTTGGTCAAATTTCTAAAGAGACTCGATCACTTTATATAATGAACAGATTGAATTTGGGATTCAAAATTTTCACTTTTGGGTGAACTTTCCCTTTAAAAGCAGCACAACTGATACTGAAGATTGGAGTTATGATCCTGAAAATTCAGCTTTGATCACAGTAATAAATTACATTTTAATATATATATTCACATTTCACATAGAAAACTATTTCACAGTATTTCAGAATTTTTTATCAAATAAATGCAGACGTGGTGAACATAAAATAGATTTTACTGTAGACTATTCACTTGTTTAATCAACAGCTAAATATGATGATACTGGAAGTTTAGTTTGGGGGATAAAAATTAGCAAAAACGTATTAATTTAAGATGGGCTTGACCTATGATTTAAAGAAACATACTACACCCACTACATTAGAGAAAACAAGCATTTGCACTCGTGACCATAGGCTGCGTCCGAAATCACATACTCTCTTACTTAATTATTTTGAGAAAGTAATTACTTCACATCATCTAAAAAAGTATGTTTAATCTGGTATGAATGTAATCCAGACATACATTCACCATGTTGTCTTTATCATGTGACCTACTACAAGCGTCAGTTGCATCACCTCACTGCCATTCATAAATCCTCTCCCGTGGCCTCATGGGATAGTAAAGTGTACATCATATACACCTTTTTTTTGGTTACAGACTGTTTTTCGCCTACTATATAGTAAGGGAAATGCAATATTGGACTAAATATCCTTCTGACAACAAGCAATTCTCCTCTATTACTGTTGTTGTTCTTACTGTTATTAATGATACTATTGCTTTGCCTGGTAATTTTTACATGATTTCTTTATATCCTCGTAGATTACGGCAGAGGCTCGCAGCAAACTGGTCAGCTGGCTCATAGCTGTGCACAGACAGCTCAAACTGTCTTTCGAATCCTGCTGTTTGGCGGTGAATATCATGGACCGTTTCTTGATCACGACCTCAGTCGCTGCAGACTGCTTCCAGTTACTGGGAGTGACATCTTTACTGATCGCCACAAAGCAGGTGGAGTACAGCGCTCTCTTCCTCAGCAGTTTCATTGTGGTTATAGCTCACTATTAAAGGGATAGTTCACCCAAAATTGAAAATGATCCCATGATTTACTCACCTTCAAGCCATCCTAGGTGTATATGACTTTCTTTCTTTAAGCCGAATACAATCAGAGTTATATTAATAATATCCAGACTCTGCCAAGCTTTATAATGGGACTGAATGGAGGATTAGATTTTGAAGCCCAAAAAAACACACAACAGAATTATGACATTATATGTACTTTAAAGGGATAGTTCACCCAAAAATTAAAATTCTGTCAGTAATTACAGAAAAGTTATTAAAGACATCGTTAAAATAGTCCGAGTGACTACAGTGGCTCAATCTTAAGTTTATCAAGCGTCGAGAATACTTTTTGTGCGCAAAAAAACAAATTCAACTATTAATTTCCTTCTCTGTGGGCCTCGAGTGAGTTCGTGTAGTGTAACAGCGCAGCGCTTCTGTGTTGTACGTCACACGCAGGCTCACTATTGGCCGACGCTGGTCATGTGTGTGATGCGTTTGACATACAACACAGAAGCGCTTCTTTGAGTAATTACTGACAGAATTTTTATTTTTGGGGTGAACTATCCCCCAAAAATGAAAATTGTCTCATAATTTACTCACCCTGAAGTGACCCTAGGTGTATATGACTTTCTTCTTTCAGACGAATACAATCTGAGTTATATAAAAAAAATACCCTTGCTCTTCAACGCTTTATAATGACAGTGAATTGAGGATGAGATTTTGAAGCCCAAAAAAAGCACATCCATCCATGATAAAAGTAAATGCGAAGCGATGCGCTTGTGTAAGAAAAATATCCATATTTATAACTTTATCGACTAAAATAACTAGCTTCCGGCAGACGGCCTATGCAAGTCGACTTACACTAGAGTAACACTTGATGATGTGTGACGTAGGATGTAGGAGTAGTGTAATCTTTGACGCCAGTTGCGGTTCAAACACCTTTCCACTTTTTTAGAAATCCTCAGAAATTTCTCATTCCACATTTAAAATGGTCGTTTTAGGCTTCTAATTCGTGACTGGTGTTTTGTTTTGCTTTATGCGTCGGGTCAGAGGTCACCGTAAATCTATGTGTACGGCCGTCTGCCGGAAGCTAGTTATTATAGCTAATAAAGTTTTAAATATGGATATTTTTCTATTTATCTCTACACAAATGCATGGCTTCTAGCCTGGGAAAACCCAGACAACTTCCGGCAAATTTAGATTTGCTCTGAAAGTTAGTCTGGCAAAGAGCTCATTCAAGCCCATTTCCAATCCGTCGAAATCATGGCACCAATCAGAAGCGTTGGGGCGGGCTTTACACGATGACGACAGCGCTGGGATTTTGAAGCAGATTTTGTAGCCTACATTACAAAGATGGATGCCGCCGTCGAACATCACTCGTTCCAATCAGCTATCGCGTCTGTTTTAAGCGATTTGAACGTTTCATTTTAGTTAAAAACCGAGCAAAGAACAACACTCGGAGATGTTTCTCCGCCGCTCTGCGTACGTCATCTCCTTCATCGCTCTGATTGGGTTTAGGTCTATCCGCGACGTCCGTTGGTGACGCCCCTCTGGAAATGATGTGTCTATGACGCTTTGCCAGACCATAACTCAGTTACAACTGAGAATGCTCTGGTATTAACCAGGCTACATGGCTTCACTTCAGAAGGCCTTTATTAACCCCCTGGAGTCGTATTTACTTTTGTCATGGATGGATGCACTTTTTTGGGCTTGAAAATCTCATCCTCCATTCACTGTCATTATAAAGCTTGGAAGAGCCAGGACATTTTTTTTATATAACTCAGATTATATTCGTCTGAAAGAGGAAAGTCATGTACACCTAGGATGGCTCAAGGGTGAGAAAATCATTGAATATGAACTTAAACTATAACACATTTTAATTTAATTGCATTAACATTTAATGTAGTAGTCCAGTATTTAAAAGCATGCTTAGGTGTTCTGCTTTTTCACAAGGGTTAGTAGACACTATTCCGGCGCAATGGATCACAAATATGGACACAGTAAATCTGAGTGAGTAAATTCTGTAAATTTAAATTCTGATCTTTGTGTTTTCCAGGTTGAAGTGTATTCGCCTCGCATCACACAACTTCTGTCGCTTTGCTGCAACTCTTTTTCCAGAGAACAGCTGTGCAATCTCGAATGCCTGGTCCTTCTCAGACTCAATTTTAGACTGGCTGCACCAACTCTGGCTTTCTTCCTGGACTATTTCACCAGTCGCCTTACTGGATGCCAGAGTGGTGGAGCCGTCGATGAGATGGTCAGTACAGCATCAGATACCCTGGAGCACAGAGATGTTGAGATCAACTGGAAATGGTTGGCTTGCAAAGTGTGTGAACTGAGTCTGGCTGACTACACATTCAACAAATATATGCCTTCTGTGATTGTGCAGTGTGCTGTAAAACTGGCAAAAGATCTGCTGAAGACACATTCAGTGCAGTCCACAGAACACAACACCGGCTCGTTGAAGACATCCGACTCGTTCTGCTCTGAAGAGTATCCACCACTGGCCTGGGAGAATCAGGTGTTATTCCAGCAATGCACAGACGATCTGAAATTGTTGGTTTCTCTTAATCAAGACGCAGTCCAGGACCTCATAAGACTATAATCCATTATCACTGTTCATTCATGCTGTAAAATGATCACATGGAAAATTTGCTTAAAAATGCAAAGATCCCTGCTGAAAAATCCAGCATGAATTTCACGTTGGTCCATCCATGCAGGTCTAGCTGGTGAAAAAGCACAGTCATGTTGTTCTCAAGCAAAACTGAGCTGGTGTATCTGGTCCACCAGTAAACCAGCATCCCATGATGGTCCCAGCATGCAAAACATAAATGCTGGTGACCAGCAATGCTGAATTTTTCACCAGGAATACTGAAATTGACCATACTAAATTCTTTAGTACTCAAAAAGCTGATTTAAAGGGATAGTTCACCCAAAAATGTTAATCATCCCATAATTTACTCCCCATCAAGCCACCCTAGGTGTAAATGATTTTCTTCTTTCAGCCGAACACACAATCCGTTATATAAAGAAATACCCTGGATCTTCCCAGCTTTATAATGGGAGTAGTAACTGAGATTTTGAAGCCCAAAAAAGTGCATCCATCCATCATAAAGTAAATCCATACGGCTCCAGGGGTTAATAAAGGCCTTCTGAAGCGAAGCCATGTGTTTGTATAAGAAAAATATCCATATTTATAACTTTATAAACTATAATCATCACTAGCTTCCGGAAACGGCTGTACGCGAGTCGAGTTCCGGCGGAAGAGTGACCTCTGACCTCGGCAACTAACTCAAGCTCCTCCCACATTTCTCTTTAGAAAATCGGTGTTTTGTTTTGCTCGATCCTCTGCGCTTCAGCATTCATCAATCCGTCATGCGTCGGGTCAGAGGTCACTCGTCATGCGTCGGGTCAGAGGTCACTCGTCACTCGTCATGCGTCGGGTCAGAGGTCACTCTTTCGTCGAAACTAGACTTGCGTATGAAAGCCAGTGATTGTTTTTTGTTAAGTTATAAATATGGATATTATTCGTACAAAAAGTTTCAGAAGGACTTTATTAACACCTCGGAGCCGTATGGATCATTTTTGGGTGAACTATCCCTTTAAAGGGTGGATTTATAATACACATAAAACAAAATACAATACTTTTCATGCAGTCAAGCTGTATTTGTCCAAAAAATATTTATACAAAAGGTTTTATTTTAAATGTATATTTATGTAGAATCAAAGTTTTAGAATTTCTGTTTATAATTACTAATTGAAAAAGAACTGATGTGAAAATGCAATCTGAACTTAAATTGTTGTTATTAATAAATGCTTTGGAATACAGACTAAGGTTGGTCTCTTTTTAAAGAAGATCCTCAGGAGATTATTGACAGTGAAAAGGGAAGGGTAAAAAAAGTTATAGAAGTTTAATTTTACTGTAAAGCACATGTACTGTACTAAACATTTTCATACAAAACATATTTTACAAAGTAATCTGGACTCTAAAATTGCTAGAAAATCAAACTAACTAACCAAGGTGTGTTCTAAATTTGAAGTTTATATCACAATAATTGAAGTTCTTATGAGATTTTTGGTGCGTTCAAGTCCTCCTGGGAAGTTCGTACTTACGAGGTGGGAACTAAAGTCGTGTTTACGACGGCGGTGTGTTCAAGTCACTTTCGTCAGAGCAAGATGGCGGTGTACTTTCTCTTTATCAATTATTACACAAAAATACTGCAAGGTTCTTAAACTCTAGTTCTAAAAAATTAAGAACAAAGAAATGTGCATCAATTGTGCTTTACTTTTTTATGTTTTTAATTAATTTATTAAGCTTTATCATTAAATATTACATTGTTATATTATAATGCCATCATATTCTGCTGTAAATAGAAAAGCCTTACAATATCACTGCTATATACCTTTCGGTATTGTGGTATTCCGCCATTTTTATCACTGACACGCCCCCAACTCGTATAGATCGAATCCCGATCGAGCTTCCCACTCGTATTTACGACATCGTGGTGGAGTTCATGTGCGTTCAAATCGTAAATACGATCTTTACGAGATGACTTGAACGCACCATTTGTTTAGGCACTATATCAAAAATAGCCACTAGGTCACAACCCCAATTTTTTGACGTGTTCTCCTGTAACAAATTTTTTTTGGGGGGTGAGCTATCACTTTAAGAACTAGCCTAGACACGGTCTGACCATGTAGCAAATAGTTAGGTTAATCAGTCTGTCTTTTCGGATTCAAATTAGACCAATCTACCTTTTATGTGACTTAAAAAATTATGAAATGTCTTTAGACGACTAACTTGTAAGACCAGTCTAAGCAGTTTATGCAACCGGCCACTGAGCTTTAATGAAGTAAAGATATGTTTACCTATTTTCTTCATACTATTTTGATAATGTTTCTTATTGTTTCTTTGTCGATCTATGTTGCTGCAGGCCATGTGAGTGGCTTCTGTCTTCATTGTACAAGTCGTTTAGTCAGCAGACAGGGCGTGGAGGAAATTAAGTGAAATGAGAAAAAGAAACTATGACATAGTCTTCATAGTTGCCAGATCGCAGTGAGTGACAAAATTATACACGAGTGAAAGAAAAAACAAACAAACAATGTAATAAATTTTTACACCAATCAGAGAGTAACATTCTCATTTGAGCGTGTGAGGTTTTGAATTTGCCGGCGTGTTATTGGCTGGCGGTGTATGAGGGGCGGGGCTTCAACTCAAATCACTCACCGCTTGTGACTCCGAAGGCATGTAAGTTAGTCTGTCTGTCTGTGAACCGTGAAACGGTTGGAGTTTGTATGGAAACACACGGCTGCCGTTAAATAACGCGGATATTTTATAATTTTTAGGCTTTTTTTCTTTAGGCTGTAGCACAGATTCGGGTTTTTTTTAGAGAGCCTCTCACAAAGCACCCGAACCGAGACATACTCTTTCTTTAATGCATTCGCAGTGAGCCTTTCTATTATGTGTAACGTTATATGAGGGTTTATTTAACAACTATTTTAACGTTACACTCGTACTGAATGAACTAGCCATTCAAAGCGATAGTAAAACGTCGGAGAAGATGTCAGAGAAGAGATACTCCAGCATGGATGAGTCCTCGCTCCGCAATCTGGTGAGTTCAGCTCGGTTCAGCTCCACAAATGTCACTTTTTTTAGGTATAACGTTAACAGATTAGATTTCGCGTCACTTTGGTTTTGGACACGATTCTTTAATAATAATGCTAAAAACAATGGCACTTGCTTTATCTAGTGTTCACATCCGTATGATAAAACTGCTCGTGTAAACAATATATGAACTCTAGCACGTGCCATGTTGTAAAGTGGTTAAAAATTAACGAGGTCAATTTGAAATGTTTCTTATAGTTAAACCTTAACAATAACAACGATGATGATGCTGTTGCCAATAATAATTTATTTATTTTCAATTCCAAAATCTAAAATTTCATAAAACGTTTGTCCATCTTCTCTATGTTTAAAACAATCACGAGATGTTGAATTTACTTGGGAGATTTATAGTGAAAAACAGACTAGCAAAAAAGCAGATGTATAAAATCTAGAAATAACAAATGATTTCAGTATCAGTCAGGTTTTATGTAAAAGCATTTCTAGTTGGCATGACATGATTCTAACAGATAAATAAATTAAAGGTACATTCTGAAATAAAGATGTTAACAGCACATTTGAGAAATATGATTAAAATATTCACTCACATGAGATGTGACATCAGTGTAGAGAAAAAAGCTGTTTTAATAAATGGCCACTTTATGATCATTTATGTCAAAGAGATGAGTGCGAAAAATTATAATTCTGTCATAATTTACTCGCCCTCATGTCGTTCCAAACCCTTAAGACTTTTGTTCATCTTCGGAAAACAAATGAAGATTTTTTTTATGAAATCTGAGAGTTTTCTGTCCCTCCATTGACAGCTACACAACTACCACTTCAAAACTTCAAAACTTTCATATAGAGATCATAAAACTAATCCATATGAATATATTTTCTGAATTGACACGATTGCTTTATATAATGAACAGATTGTGAAAGAGATCGTAAAACGAATCCATATGAATTAAGCGGTTTAGTCCAAGTTTTCTAAAGAGACTCGATTTATATGATGAACAGATTCAATTTAGGTTTTTAATCACATTTAAACATAGATCAGCGAACATTAACAGAAGCTCAACCGAACTTGCTTGGCTGTAAATGGAGGGACAGAAATCTCTCAGATTTCATCAAAAAGATCTTCATTTGTGTTCAGAAGATGAACGAAAGTCTTACAGGTTTGGAATGACATGAGGGCGAGTAATTAATGACAGAATTTAAATTTTTTGGTGAACTATCCCTTTAATAGAATTGTGTTTACGTAATATAGCAATTTCAGCCAGTTTTTAAGGCATTTTACAAGCTGAACGTACACAAGTTATATACTAGTACAGACACAACAGAGCATGAGTCAGCAGCGCAGTCTGGAGTGATGGCACAGATCAGCACGTGTGTGATCCACCAGACAGACAGTCCAAACAGAATGAGTATGAGTGGAAAAATGAAATGTCCAACAAGTAGTCACACATAACAGAGCTTGAGTCAGTGTGTGCAATATGAGACTGACTAAAAAAGACGAAAAGGAACCAAACAAACATATGAGGTGTGAAGCAGCAGGAGATACTAAAAAAATGTCAATCGGGCATCCAGGTGGATAGATGTCAGTGTAAAGTCCTAAATGTTTGGGATGAATTAGAGTCAGCTAAACACGTTAAAGCCAAGGGATACTCCACTTTTTTTGGAAATAGGCTAATTTTACAACTCCCCCAGAGTTAAACTGTTGAGTTTTACCGTTTTTGAATCCATTCAGCCGATCTCCGGTTCTGGCGGTACCACTTTTAGCATAGCTTAGCATACATCATTGAAGTGGACAAGACCATTAGCATTTCAAAAAAAAAAATGACCAAAGAGTTTCGATATTTTTCCTATTTAAAACTTGACTCTTCTGTAGTTACATCGTGCACTAAGACCGACGGAAAATGTAAAGTTGAGATTTTCTAGGCTGATATGGCTAGGAACTATACTCTCATTCCTGCGTAATAATCAAGAAACTTCACTGCCGTACCATGAGAGCAGCAGGCGTAATGATATGACGCAGCGCCTGAAAATAGTTCCGTTGTGTTGACGGAAGGTGGCCTATTTTCAGGCGCTGGTCTTGTCTTGTTTAATGGTCTTGTCCACTTCAATGATGTATGCTAAGCTATGCTAAAAGTGGTACCGCCAGAACCGGAGATCGGCTGAATGGATTCAAAAACGGTAAAACTCAACAGTTTAACTCTGGGGGAGTTGTAAAATGAGCCTATTTCCAAAAAAAGTGGAGTATTCCTTTAAGACCCTTATATACTTCAAGCGTGATCGCAGTATGAACTAGTAGTAGTATTTTGAACAAAATCAGGCCAAAACGAAGTTTGTTTGGAGATTGTTTCTGTAGTTTGAGAGACAGCATGCCAAAGCGAACTTTCTGGAAAGGTTTGTTCAGGCTGGTAAACCCCTTCGTACTACCATTGGTCTGTGGTGATGATGTAATAGGTGGGCGTGGCTCTGAGGCTCCGCCTTCTTTGAAGTGGAAATCTTCTCCGGTTCATTTCTTCTGTTCAGTTCGTTCGAGTTCGGACGCGAGTGAAAACATGAAAATACTGGAGAGCTGCTTTATATTAGAAAATGAAGTTGTAATTCTAATTGAAAGAGATCTTTTTCATGCTTAATACTGTAAAGCTGCTTGCTTAAAAATAAATCTATTAGTGGCATATAAATAAATGTGATGTGACTGGAGAGCTGAATTGCAGAGCTTGTGCAAACATATCCACAGGGTGGCCTGCGGGTCCTTAAAAAGTCTTAAAATGTCTTAAATAAAGTTTTCCTAATAAAAGGCCTTAAAAAGTATTAAAATGTCGTAAATTCAGATTCGATGGGTCTTAAATATTTCTGGTCACATTACCGCTAAAATTTCTCCAGTCTGACACACACAATGTCCGTCAAATAACCAGTGAAGCATCGAATCGTAAGAATGATCTTGATTTTATTACATAAACAGAGATTGATAATGATAATGTATTTCTGGTAGCGCTGTTGATACTCTGTGAGAGATTTTATAGTGAGAAATCAAAACAAATGAGCAGCACACATAAAAAAACTCACATGAGAAACATACTGAAACATCCTAAATTCAAAACGTTGAGTTTTTTATTTATAACATGATATAGTTTAGTAACATAACATGACGGGAGCTATTTTGCTAAATATTCTCACGATTGCAAATGTAACATTGATTTTAGTTCAATAAACAAGTAGTTAATATTAAATTAAATATTAAATATTATATTATATTATATTATTATATTATATTATAAATATATATTAAATATTAAATTAAAATTAGGTTAAACATTAAATATTACATATACGTTTGTAATATAATGTGTATTTCCATCACAGGTTTGGTCTTACATTTCATTCAAAGTGGCGTTAAAAAGGTCTTAAAAAGTCTTAAATTTATATTGTTTATATCTGTAGACACCCTGATCCATGTCACTATGAACAGATGCTTTCTTAACTGCTGTTTTCACTGATGTAAACAAACTTTTGTTGTTTATTTTGTTATTTAGAGGAAACTGAATGAATCCATATTCATCTAAACGTCACTCACAGTTGTTGTGTGGGTGGCGTCGAGATGTTTGCTAATAGTATACCACAGCTTGCATATTTCAAATTCTTTTTACCCCTGAGCGAATAATGAAATCTGTTGTATCTGTTCCGAGTGAACAGCAACCACAGCAACACCTACGAAGTGCACTTGAGTCTTTAAAAAAATGACATCTGACTGGTTTCTGTTGAGTCAGTTCAGTGGCGGTCCTGACTAACATGGTGCCCGAGGTGAGATATGAGGTTCTTGGAAGGAAATAAATCATTTCCAATGAAAGTGGTGGGTCAAACGGAGAGCAGTTGTGTGAATATATGGGAATGGGAGCAGCGTTAGACAACTATATCTGACACTAGAGAGACATTTACATGCAATTTGTCCAAATTTTGTAAAAGTCTACAAATTGGTAATGTAGGCTAGATCGAGAAGGGACTCGAGAATATAAGAAAGAGGTTAACTAAACATGCCACTGCACATCTAAGCAATTTTAATTTGAAGGGAGATTAAAATCTATATGAGAGGTTTGTTAATTAGTACTTTGAGAAGTGCTTCAGGTGTTTCACAGACCAAATTGCCTTGGAGGTGTGTCTATTACAACAACAAAAATCGTTAAACTACTTACAGTGTGACATTGTGACAACTTTTCCTAATAGAAAATTCCCAATAAAAGACAGCATCACGAATTCCTAAAGACTGAATAATCAATTCTGTGATTCGAGTCATGAGCTTCATAAAGCTAAATTGTAAGGCATGGGTTAAACCGTCAATGCAATGAGTGTTTTGGACTCATAACAGTAACACAAAGCACAAAACCTGCATTCAGAGCAATAGGGAAAAATAAATACTATCCGTTTTTTCCCACCATTATTTCTCTATTTGCGTTTAAAAAATCAGGTCATGCCAGCATGAGACGGTTAGGCTAATAAACTACCACCAGGTGGTACATAGTTTGTTGGTGGTTGTTAGGTCTCAAGCTTATCCATCTTGGTGGGCCGCCAGCTGTAACAAAATAATCAAGGTTAACCTAGGCTCCACCAGCTTTTAGTGCATATATGCCAAATATCATCCAAAAATGACCAGCCTCGACCTTATATAAACTTTGTAAAATAGGGATGTCAGTACAAGTAGTTTGGTATCAAGTCAATAATCAATTTGTAAAAATAATGCATTTAATCCAATACCCTAGGGCTGTCTGATTGACAGGACGCATAAGTGTATGGGAACATATGCTATATGAATATCTCTTGCTCTAATAACATGTGAATAGTAAAATGGGCATTTTGACCAAGTGCACTTAACTGTGTTATTAATGTAAACAGTCAGTCTGCTTTAAAGGGATAGTCCACCCAAAAATGGAAATTCTGTCATCTGATCACCCTCAAGTTGTTCCAACCCTGTATAAGTTTAGTTCATTTTTATTTTCCATACCATGGAAGTCAATAGGGACCATCAACTGTTTGGTTACCCATATTCTTAAAAATATCTTCATGAGGGTGATGACAAAATGAAGAGTTTGGTTCCAAAACGCAATAAATCCATTTAGATTAATTTGAGTAAAAATGTGTTTTCTTTACCAAGAAAGTGGAAAGATGAAAACCTCTATTTTCTGTTTCAAACTTTCACATAGCATTTGTAGGTCATAAGAAAAAATACAAATCCAGGTTTTGATTTTCAAAGATTTATTATAAAAACGGATTATTTTTCCCCCCAAAATGCAATAAATCCATTTTTTTTCCCCAAAATGCAATTAATCCATTGAATCAATATAAAAGTTTTGAAAATACACAACAACGTAAGTTTATTAGTATAATATTTTTATTAAGAACTGTAAAGAAGATTGAAAACATTTTTCCTCCTCCCGAGTGCCTCATCTTCTTAATCTCCTCACGTAAATGATTCGATTTCGATGCCTTACGTTTCTTACCCGCCGCAGAAACAACCACAGGTTCATCAATGCCGGCAAAACTAATCATTTTTTTTGTTTGTTTGTTGATCGAAAAGTACAAAATAGATAAGAAAAACTAGGAAGCCGGGTGTATTTAAGGCGCTGCCGTTACTGTTTACATTGCGTGGAATGGTGCGTTGTGATTGGTTGAGAGCGGATATATCGCATTCTGCAGAGAAGGGAGACTGGCGTTTCCCTTTGGAAAGAAAGGGAGAAAACATGACAGAATAACACGGCGGATATCGCATTTTACTTAAAATTAAACATTGACTTTTCAATACCAACCAGATACAATACTGATTTTTGCAGTAACTAATTTTTAAAACAAATGGCGTTTATCGCGTTTTGGAGGAACCAAACTCTTCAAATATTAATTTTTGGGTGAACTGTCCCTTTAAGTTGGTGGAATATAAATAGGACGTATAGTTAAATGGAAACCCACTCACTGCTCCCAAGTTCCTCATAATTACTTATAAAAATTGGCTACATGGCATTGTTTGAATTTATTTAGCTAACTTTCATGCATATATTTAATTTAAGAATGTTTACATTTTGGTATTGATGTTAAATACTTAAATTTTGGTATTGTGACAGTCTTTTTGTAACTGGTTTTAGCTGTATATCCACTTAAAGGATTCATTCAACTGGTAAAAGTGTTGTGGGAGCAGTTGTGTCCTACTGTGCAAAAACATCTCTCGAGATTTTCTTGTATTCTGAAATTATAACAAATGCTAAATTGATCTTTTATGTGTAGTTTTGAACTGAAGGGAGATAGAAAGTAGATTGCCTCTATTGTCCTTCAAATAACTCAACACTACCCCCAAATCTCCCCCTTCAAATATTTTCCACTCTCCTCTCTTCACAATGTTTGGATGTCATTGAGACGCGGTTCCACAGAGGCCAGAAGTGTCACAGACCCTCATGGGTAGTGGAAAATGTTGAGGTTTCTCCAACTTACTTGTTGACTATAGGGATTATTTTTAGTTGTGAGAGAAACACGTGCACAACTTGTGTATAGTATAAACACGAAATAAAAGGAGCATTTTGTTCAAGATTGGGAAGTTTCAATTAGTTTTTCATTAGATCTGTTTATTTGCCTTGATGGTTGTTCTCTTAAACTTGGATGAAGGCATTTCCTGATAACATCCCAAAGGATTATATAATCGGTTTCTGTTTATGTAGAACTTGGAAGTTGAACAGAAGTGTCAATCTTTTTTTTCAGTGACCTTTACATTTGTTTTTTACCGAAAGCATTAAAATTAATATCAATCTCCATAATGCAAAAAAAATAGGAGTTGATCAGATTAGTAAAGTCTAAATATAGGCTATATTTTTGCCATTGTTATGTTTAAGTCTTGCCCTGTGCAGACTGACAACGATCTCATCGCTGGAGGTCGCCAAGAATATTTGTTAGCCGTAGTAGTGGATGCCCTGATGTCACAATTGGCACACATTCTAAATTGGTGTAGATCATTTGTGTAAATTAAAAGGGTTTGTTCACACAAAAAAATTAAAATTCTATTAATTTACTCACCCTCGTGTCGTTTGAAAGTCCACACAACCAAAAATGCTTTAAAAGTTTGGCTGAGCTTATGTTTAAAGATCACCTGTTGTCAATTATTTTATTCCTTAAGTCATCTTTGATCACCGAAATGACATATTTAAACGTTTTTTTCCTTTGTAAATTTTGTCTTTATGCCTTTAAATAGAACTCGACACCCTCGCCTCATTTAGTATACGTGGTTCTATGAATATGCAAATGAGCCCCGCCTCCACTCACTCACTCACTCACTCAGAGATCCACTGGTTGACGATCACACGTTGATCTGATTGGTTGCAAGGTAGTTTGTGACGTCAGAAACACCAGCAATTTCAAACCGTGTTTTTGAGACTGTCTTTGGTTCACTGCAGTTTTAAGGAGAAAATACTCAGCAATGCTGTCGACTTATGAATTTACACATGGTTTGTCTTAAAGCATATTAAAAACACCACATAGACATATGTATAAACAACATTAAAAGCTTGATTTTCACCACAGGGGGACATTAACATATTTTATGTGCTCTTTGGATGTGTGTTGTTAAACAATGTTTATCTCTTCATCATATAAAGCGATCATGTCTCTTCAGAAGAATTGGATTAAACCACTCAATACTCATGAATGAGATTTATGCTTTCTTTATGAACTTTTTGAAGTGCCAAAGTTTTGGTTTGGTATACTTTCAATAGGGACAGAAATCTCAGGTTTTATTAAAAAGATCTGAATTTATTTTAAAGTTGAGCTAAAGTCTTATAGGTTTTAAATGAAGAACCACATAAGGATCAGTAATTGATGACAGAGTTTTCATTTTTGAGTGAACTAGCCCTTTAAACTTTGCCGTAAGGAAAAACCCACGTCACATCGGCATCAGTCACTGTCACTTATTAAAATCAAATGGGTTTCGCTGAACAAACCTCTGGAAAGAACACTTTCTTTTTCACATCCTGACTGGTGGATAGCAGAGCATTGGGTTTAGCATGTGTTTATATGATTGATGCTGTCATGTGACTTGACATCTGTGCCTGTGACTGCTCAGGTGCTGGATGAGGTAATGCAGGAAGTTTGAATAAGTTTGCGGGAACAGGATGGGAAGTATCGCCCAGGAAAGTCAGGATATGGTTTTCTGAGCAGTTGTATTTCTATGATACGTTTATGAACGTATTTCTGAGCAGTCTGCTCATGGGGACCAATGATGTAGTTTCCCAAACCTTGTCCTGTCCCGTCTTCCATTGTTCAGACAAACAGGTAGTCCCACCCCAAACTTCTGTTATTTTTGAGTCTTTAACTTTTTGAGTCTTTTTCTTTTTTAGCTACAAAGAAAATAAAACTCCACAGAAACATCTTATAGTGATGTCGTTTTTGTCGTTGGAATTGCTTAGGTAATCGTTTTATTCTTTTTGTAATAATATATAGACAATGTATCCATAGATATAACAATATATCCATTCACCATATATTATCTAACCCTTTTTGTAGTTGTTATTTTTCAGTAGCAAATCTTTGTTTATTTGAGCCGATATTTAAAAAAACTTGATGGCACAAAAATTGGTAAGTCCTAGCCTGGTTAACTTAAACCCAGACCATTCTCAGTTGTAACTGAGTTATGGTCTGGCAAAGCGTCATAGACAAATCATTTCCAGAGGGGCGTCACCAACGGCCGTCGCGGATAGACCTAAACCCAATCAGAGCGATGAAGGAGATGACGTACGCAGAGCGGCGGAGAAACATCTCCGAGTGTTGTTCTTTGCTCGGTTTTTGACAAAAAGGAAACGTTCAAATGGCTTAAAACAGACGCGATAGCTGATTGGAACGAGTGATGTTCGACGGCGGCATCCATCTTTGTAATGTAGGCTACAAAATCTGCTTCAAAATCCCAGCGCTGTCGCCATCGTGTAAAGCCGCCCCAACGCTTCTGATTGGTGCCTCGATTTCGACGGATTGGAAATGGGCTTGAATGAGCTCTTTGGCAGACTAACTTTCAGAGCAAATCTAAATTTGCCGGAAGTTGTCTGGGTTTTCCCAGGCTAGGTAAGTCCAGAAATTCATTTTTTCCTTGGAGTTTCTCATTGCTGTAGCCTAGCTAGTACTTTGTAAATGTGATTTTGTGTCCTTTGATTTCTGACCCTGAAAATGACCCTATATCCACCAATCAGATCAGTTTTTAAATAGATACTTATGATTAGTCACCTATATAGTTGACTAATCATCAAAATGTTAAACTACTGGTCAGTTAAAAAAAAAAAAAAGTTATTTTGTTCAACCCTATATTAGGTCTAGTGATCCAAACTATTTATAAATAAAGTTTCAAGAGGACTTAATTTGTTTTGGTTGAGGGTTTTACATGTGGAAACATCCCTTCTGTTCCCAAAATGTACTTCGAAAAGCTTCTTTTACCTCAAATGTACCACAAATGTCAACGAAACTTGCATGTGTGGTCATTCATATAGTGCTGAACTATTATTGTAAAAGGGGGCATTAAGTATATTTTCAGAATTTTGCTTTGGAAAAGATAATCCCACATTTAATGACTACCTGAATACCAAAAACACTCTGTTTGTATAACCTAAATGAACTTGAATGTTCTTTTGGAATGTTTTAAGGAAGTAACGTCTAGAAAATGGAAATGTTTATGTAGAGTCTCATTGAGATAGTAAGAGTTCCAGGTCATTGCTCATCTTCCTGAATGTGTGTCACTAATACTCTCATTATCTAGCTCTCCTTCTTTGCCCTTCACCGCTCTCATTTAGCCCGCATCACAGACCAGAGGCGGGGTTACAAGGCCTGTGTCCATATATGGGCATACTCACTCTGAGCCTGGAATGAACTGCTGATTCACATCTCCCTCTCTCTCTCTCTCTCTCTCTCTCTCTCTCTCTCTCTCTCTCTCTCTCTCTCTCTCTCTCTCTCTCTCTCTCTCTCTCTCTCTCTCTCTCTCTCTCTCTCTCTCTCTCTCTCTCTCTCTCTCTCTCTCTCTCTCTCTCTCTCTCTCTCTTTCTCTTTCTCTTTCTCTTTCTCTCTCTCTCACTGCTTTTTGCATCTATTTCCATCACCAAGATCGATGGAAAATTGAAAGTTTCCATCATTCTTACCTTCATTTCCCAGGGACAAAGTTTTCCAAAAGAAGTGAAACTGTAGAATTATTGGATTATCAATTATTATTAATAGGGTTGACTCATAACTGTACTGTTTAGAAACACTTAAGCAGTTAATATTGATAAACTCTTTTCCACATGGTGGTGTCATAACCCCCGCCCCCCCCAACCCCCTATATTGATTTCCTTGCTATATGTGCACTAGAGTCGGAATTACTACCAACTATTATGGCCGCATTTACACTGCAGGTCTTGATGCCAAATTCCAATTTGTTGACTATATCCGATTTTTTTGACAATCAACTTACATCCTCTTTTAAAAGGGACCCATATCCGGTATCTACATTCATACAATACACTTGGCGAAACAACCCAAGACGTATTGACATGGAAGGTCGAAAAGGAAGTAAAAACAGCGCAATTTGCAATTGACGCATACAAAATGATAATACATGCTTTTGCTTTCCGCACCATCTTTAAAGGTCAGCAAAACATTGGGTAGAGCCTTCGTCCTCCATTGAGCCATTAAAAAGAGTCATGTGATCACGGTTGGTGTCCACCTGAGTTGACGTCTTTCTCCACAGTCACTTAATCAATGATGTACGACTCGCATTGACAGAGGAATATCCCATCAGTCCGCTTACATGGCAGACGCAAATGCACGTATACGATTCATATCAGATTTAATTCCACATGTGGATGAGGCCTGAAACTGATCTGAGAATATCGAAATGCTTCCTGCTCACAGGTTGATGGGTCATATTTGAACTGTAAGTGAGGATAGGAGCAGGCATATACTTATAAACTTTAAGAGTGCTGGCCTGGATGATTAAAATACGAAAAATAGGAGAGAGGCCGCACTATGCATATGTTCTTTATGTTTTATTTGCACAGACGCGTTTCAGTGAAGGCACGCACCAAAACAAATAAACGCGTCTGTGCAAATAAAATAAAAGAACAAATGCATAGTGCGGCCTCTGTCCTGAAAACCTGGCACAGTTTTCATATCTGAACTGTGCCACAGGGGAAGAAATAATTGGAATTGGGTCACATGAACCTTGTAATGTAAATACAGCCTAATGCCAGGTTCAAAACAATGGTTGTACTAGCTTAATGCTAATTCCAGTCCTCACTGAGTTCCTGAAGCACCTCCGCTGTCGTTCGCCAGCATTTATCTTTTTTCACTCTGTCATGGTAGTCCCTCGAGGAAACATGATAACGGGAGGAGTATTGTTGGCATAGCTCCACGATCCTTTCCTCTATTGCATAATTCCAGCTAGCATCACCAATACCTCGTTTCGCCATGTTTGAAAGCTGTGTACGGAAGAGCTTCTGTGCTCCTATTGGTCAACGTCACTGAACTCGTTGTGGAGGACCGAAGCAACATTAAACATGCTAGTCTTTCTGTCGTGACATCATGAAGCATCACAGATGCGGCGTCGGTTGTAAGAGATGAAACGTTTGATTTCTGCGTCCACCTTACGTCAAACAGATCATGCAGTCTGAACCCGGCATAAGTGATATCCAAGCATTTTGGCCAAATGCTTACCTTTGAGTGACTGGATCATATATTTATACATTATATTTATGCATTTGGGAGATGCTTTTATCCAAAGCGACTTACATTGCATTTCAAGGTACACATTTACATTCTTATCAGTTTTTGCTTTCCCTGGGAATCGAACCCATGACCTTGGCGTTGCAAGCGCCAGTGCTCTACTGTTTGAGCTACAGGAAAGCCAATGCTGGTCATCTCCAAGACATGTTGGATTGCGATTACACCTGTAGCTGCCACTGTTCACTAGTAATCGGACCACCTGAGAGGATTGTTGATACCAGATGTGAATGCGCTCATCCTTGCATGATGCTCTGCGTTTCCATCTGTTTTCATAATCAGGGAATACTCGGTATAACTCTGCAGCGCATATGCTTTAGCAATACCAAAAGCAAGTGTAATGAATATTTGTACGCTGCTGCTGAACTGCCAAACAGCTGCTTTTGCATCTGTTTCTCCATGCCGTCATCACCTTTCCTTCCAACTTGGTAAAATATTGAAAGAAATGAAAATGAGAGACAAGAATGATGGCATACCTTCCTTACACCAACCTATTTTCCAATAGGGAAAATAAAATCAGACTTTGATTCACTACTGCTCAGAGAAGATCAATACAGGGACTTTCTGTGCTATGGTCACAATACTTTTGGCATCAATGCAAACAAGATAATTTTTCAGACTCTGTAACCTAATTAACTGTGATTGATGCAATAGCGTAATGACTGAATGTCATTTCAAACTAAGACTTTCATCCGTGGAACACAATGAGAGAAAACAATTTGCATTTTCATTGACTGAGAAATTGATGGATCGCTTTTAAGTTTTACTCTTTAAGATTTCAGGGTTACTTTAGGTTATTAAATTCTAGCTCACGTCTCAATCTAAACTAATGACTAGGCTATGACCACTTAAAATTGAAGTAGTTTAATAGTAGACTATTTAATGTTGATTTAATATGGTTCTGTTTCTTTGTTTAAATTATGAAGTGTTCACAAAATATTTATCTCTCAAAAGCATTGTCATTCTTCACAAAAGGCGTTTAATATGGACATATTGATAAGACATAGGAAGTCAAACACATTTGTTTCCTACTGATGATAAACCATTGCCATTTACACTCCATGAGCTCTCTACTGCTGATTTTTTTAAACCGGATATACAGTAACATCCTAACCACACCCAGACAGTAAGGGATGTCAATTTACAGGAATATTAAAAATCGATTTTCATTCAAATTAACGATCAATCAATCTTATAATCTTAAACGTTAATACTGCAAAGCGCTGGTGGAGCTCTCCAATATAGTAGCAACTCCACGCTAAAGCAGTGGCTGCGATGGTACATGCATCCTTACCGAACCGAACTTTAAAAGCGAAAGTGAAAAGATGCCTAACCCAATGTTAGCGGTAATACCGGTGTTGTCGCAAGTTTATATACCAGTGTGAAAACGTCCTCCTTGTGACATCCTTAATTTGGATAAAGCTTTTCTAGCACATGCCAAGCTATGGTGCATGTGCCGAATCCCTCTGTATAGGAAACCTACTGAAGAAAACTACCAATTGGCACTGGAATAATTTGAGAACAGCAGCATGCATGTTTCCAACATTTTATTCTGCAAATATGCCTCTGTTATGTAGAGCATTCGCAGATTATACTGATTGGATGCTGTTGCTCTAGAGTGAATATAGAGCCCTTATTATTCACCTGCTGTACAGATGACCTGCTTTTGTGTCTTCATCATTCCAGGTCATGTTCTCAATTAGTCAAGTCACCTTCATTTGTATAGCGCTTTTAAAAATATAGATTGTTTCAAAGCAGCTTTACAGTGATAATAGGATATAACAGTAACACATTGTTTTGGCTTTGCAGCAGCTCTAGAGTTAAGTTATTGTCCAGCTAAAGTTAGTTTTGATTGATTCACTTCCGTTGCAAAGATCATTATCTTTATCTGCGCAAACCTCAAAAACGTAAACTCGCGGAAATCATGCGCATGACGTGTCTATAGGTATGCGCGTTTGAATATGTGTGCAGGCGTGTAGTCCTTCTTTACAAACCAACCCTCAACAAACTACTTGTCTGGCCTTCAAAATTTATAATAAAGAATTATCTATCGCTTCCGTGTAGCCATGTGAACCGGAATTATCCTGACAACGTTTTATCTGTACAGAGGTAAAGGAAAGGGAAGGAGGCCTTCACAGGGGAGAGACTAGTTGACACTTCAGGACTGCGTTATCACCGTGTACAGGCGCAGGTCCTTCATCAGATCTGGATACGGCCTGGATCCGGCGGACTGCGGTAAACCTCGGGATAAACAGAGAGACTAAGGGTGTATTCACACCAGGAAAGTCCGATAGTTCACTTGCTTTGGTCCGGACCAACTAAATAAATGTTTTTTTTTTTTGGTACGGTTCGCTTTCACACTGCTCTTTTTGCAAGTGAACCAAAATTTGTAAACAAAACCACACGTGTGCTAAGGTCGTCCATTCATTGGACAAGGATTCTCAAGTAGGGAAATCAGGAAGTGCAAAAAAGGCTCAGCATGGAGATATTTCGTACTGCAATATTTGTTCTTTTACTAATTTTGTGTTATTCTGTACAAACACAATATGAAGAAACTGCGCAGAAGACGGATAAGGTATAAAGTTTTTTATTCATAGAGAGGGGCTATGGTCACACATTCAAATAATGAGATTCTTATTGTATATACTGCTAACAAGTGCTGTCAATGTTAACGCTTGCAAATAAGTTTGTCCAGTTTAACGCAGCATCATCCTTGTATTGTAACTATCGTTACATTATATGAACTGCAAAAGCTTTTTTTGCATCTATGCGCGATTAGACTAAAGAGAACGCGCTGTATGTGAATGTCCTGATGCACACACTCATTCATTCATTCCATTCCAATGATGCACACACACGACGCGCAGAAAGACGCGCAACAGTATCGTGTGGCCAGACAGCGCGCCGGAATTCTCTTTCGCACTTGAACAACAATAACACAAACCATTATGCCAAAATCTCCGACTACGGAAGCCTGTTAACTCAAAGGCGCAGTGCTTTCTTGCAATTGGGTCGGTTCATGTTCACACCGTAAACGAACCGTACCAGAGTTCGTTTGGAACCGTATTGAGACCACCTCTTCAGCTGGGTCTCGGATCGGTTGTTTGGTCCGCACCCGAGTTCGATTGCTGTATTCACACCTGCCCAAAAGGTCCGCACCAAGGGGGGAAACGAACTAGAGTTCGATTCAATCGAACCAAACAAGGCAGGTGTGAATACACCCTAATATTAACGTAGACGCCATCCTTCTTATGATGTAACAAGTACATCAGGATTTATGGGAAGTGTTCCCGGTTCCGGCTGACCTAATCTATGCAGCCTAACATTGAATTATAGAAGTCTATATAACGTGTTATGTGCATGCTAGGCCAAAGAGATGTGTTTTTAGTCTTGATTTGAACTGAGAGAGTGTGTCTGCTTCTTGGACAATGTTAGGAAGACTGTTCCAAATTTTTGGTGCTAAATAGGAAAAGGATCTCCCGCCACAATTATTTTTGCAAAGTAAATACAAGACAAGAAAAATAAATTGTCCAAACAAACAAATGTATCTAAAAATATACATCATGTATGTTCGCTAATTACCATAAAACTATTTAGTAATTAATTATTAAAGGCAATATATATATATATATATATATATATATATATATATATATAAATGAATAATAAAATTAAAAATTAAAATGATTTTATTTTTTGAAATATTATTCTTATCAGGCTTGTATATGAATAAATATAAGAAAATGTCAGTAATGTGCTGCAAAAATAAGACCGAAATAGAAGAATGCATTAAATAGTTTTTTTTTGTACACGTAGCTCATTTAGGTTAATATTTTTACTCCAAATGTCTTCGTATTAATGAAATCTAATTCAAGGAGTGTTATATTCAAATTGTAGCATGCATATCTTAAAATATAATTCAGTTTTTGTCTCGGATCCCTGTGTTTAGAGGATAATGTAAGTAAAAAGTGGCACAGCTTTACCCCACTGACTGCTTCCCCAAAATAATATTTGACATACTTTAAGCTTGCTTGCTCTCTGTTTCCCCAGCTTGATAAAACTATCGATATAGACGAGCGGCGTCTGATCCGCACAGCGATTCGGGAGCTGCGGCGCTGTGAGATTGAAGAAATGGAGGCAGCACTAACCAGTAAGCGCTTCAGACGTGCCCACCAGCACAGACATGAGGATAAAGAAAACCAGTGCTGGTATGAAGAGATTTTTTTAATATAATCTGAAATGCAAAAATATGTTGTATAAAATGCAATGAAAATTACATTTTGAATCTGAACTTGTTTGCTTGTATTTGCAGTCCTGCTGATTTGACAGCTTCTTTAGACATGCTATCGGGGAAGATTCAGGCTATACATGACATTGAAGAACTTACTGGACTGGTAAGGACATGTGTAAAGACATAAAACGTTTGTTGATGATTCTCTTGTGTTGTTCCTGTCAACATTCTGGGGTTTTCTGGAGATGGTTGATAAGTGTTTTTGCCCTGGATGGAATGTTCTTTTGAGTTTAAGTTTAAAACTTTAAGTTCTTTGTTAGTGTAAAACAAAAGGCTGCAATGAGCCCAATCCAAAAGAAGTCCCATAGTTTTAGGTTAAAGTTTTGTATAAAATGTATATTGTTCCTAATGAAAGCAATGAATGGAAATTGACTAAAGGATACATTCTGTGAATCTGTGAACGCTGTCAAAGAACACATGCAAATTGCATACAGTTCTCTGTATAATGGGGTGTTTTCAGTGAAATGTAAATGTACTCTTACTTTCAGTAATGCCCCAATGAGATGCTGGCCTCAAGTTCCAAGAGGTCCGGTCTCTATTAGAGCTTTTTTTAAATTAATTAATTAATTAATTAATTTATTTATAAAGGGACCATGCACAATTTTTAACATAAAATTTCCATTTCATGTATTGAACCGGATTTAGCCATCCGACTACGGATTCATCCAAAGTCCCCTGTGATTGTGATCTTTCTATTTCAAACACCCACTTGATCTCATTCATAAATAACAACGATTCGCCTGTGTCTAGTAAAACTAGGGCTGCCCTCGACTAAAGATTTTTCTAATCGACTAGTAGTCGTTCATTTAAGCGATTAGTCGACTAATCACTCGTTTATATTAATAAGCCATAAATCATAATAATGAGCAAATATATTACATGGCCTAATCAGCGCTCAAATGCACGCATAAAGTTTGGCACAGCGCACCGGGAAACCTAATTATGAGTGTGTCGTGAAAAAACAGAAGGAGACTGTCTTAACATTTTAATCATTTATTGATAATGTTTTCTGTTTAAGATTAAGTCACGATGCTGACTCGTCATCTCCGCAGCAGCTAGTGGACGCGCCAGCTGCCTATATGCACGTTTCATAAGGATTACATAATCTGAGAATATTTATTTTCCAATTGAATTGGTTTATTTAAAAGTAGACATTTCAAGCTTTCTATAGATATATTTCTCATGTCTGTGAGGCAATTGTACACTGAGTTTCGGTTCGTTTTGTGACGTCACTGAGACCAAGACGGCAGAAAGCGCATCTTGATTGTTTTCATTATTTTACAAAAGCACAATGTTTTGTTGTATTGTGAGTTTACAGAAATAAAAGTAGATCTTTTAGAGTTTGCATTACTCTTATCTGTATGACCAAAAATGACGGAGTGTTTTAAATGCAAGTGATCGCACCGGTGCCTGTATGTCATGCAGTAAGTGCGCTCTCCACACAAACACTTGAATATATACCTAATATTAGTGCAGATTTATCTAGGTTAACATTAGATGGAACAGACTTGTAAAGTTGCTACTACTTACATGTTTCAGGTGATAAGCCATAGTTGAGGTCGATGAATGATTGGTGAATGTTTGGACTTTCTTCCGTTAAATATCTGTCCCAATAAATGATTTAAATATGGTAAATGTGTTAAACACAGCTGAGAGTACTACACTTCATCCAAAACCTTATATTGGGGAATCTGTATGAGACCAGTTGCATTGAATTGTTTGAATTCTGTGGAAATATACCAAGATTTCTGTGGGTGCACATTCTGTGTGGGTCAAAATATCAGTCACGTCAACCTAACTACCGTTTTTGTGTCTTGCCCTCTATTTTTCTTTCTTTCTTTCTTTCAAGTTGCAAAGCACCAGTGAATATGAAGAGAGAAAACTCATTCGGGCAGCCATTCGCCGGCTGAGAGATGAGGAGATACGAGGTGAGATTGCATCTTAAAGGGCTGGAAAAATATCTCTATACATCTGTCTGTGTGTGTGTGTGTGTGTGTGTGTGTGTTTACATTCCCCCGTTCTCATTCATAGGAGCATTAGAGAAGGTTCAGACCGCTGGCCAAAGAACAGAGCGACGACAAAATCCTCAAAGCAGCTTTGACCTACAGGTGAGTAGATGTGGCGTGGTGAATATCAGGAGCAGTAAATCTCAGGGATAACTAGGCTGAAGTTTGTGGCTTAATGTGGAATGAGGAGAGATTAATCTGTAGACGTCCAACTGGGGATTGTTTTGGCCTTTTCAAAAGTTCATGAATTCAATTATAGTGGGAAATAGAGTCAGGGTTAGGATTTTATATATATATATATATATATATATATAGGCATAAAAAAACATTGTAAAGCACCATACATCAATGTTCCCTCTAATTTTTTTTTCTTGCTGAGCAACACTTTTTTTCTATTGGGCGGACATTTTTCGCCACCTGAGCAAAAATATTCTTTATACCTGACCTATACAGCATACGTAGAAACACAATGGTTTCAACATTCAGTTGTAACTTTTAACTTGAATGTGCCATTTCTATTTTATTTGACCCTTGATGTAACTTATAGGTAATCATATTTTCGAAAAACAAGCTTCTTAACAAATCAAGAAGTCACTAAATGAAGCACATTTTAGGTTACCTGATATTTGTTTTACAGTGCTGTTAACTGTACAGTCTTTACCAAGAAATCCTATGAAAAATAATTTACAAAATCTTCTGCAGGACAGTTCAATTATTTACAATAATAGAATATAGTATGAAAGAAAAGTAAGCTGTTACACTGAGATGGTTTGGGAAAACCATAAAGTGTTTTTGTACAGTCAATTAATTGTGTACAGGAAGCATTAAACCGTCAAAGTTAAATGATTGTTTATTGCTTATGAATTTCCAACATTTTCTTTAGCAGGGGGTTTCAAACGTTTTAATGGCAATGAGCCCTAAACAATACCCTTGTGAGATTATTTATTTAGGCTTATAATATAATAAAATATAGGCCTAATAAAATATAAAAAAAAACGAATTGAAGTATTTGAAGTGATATAATATATCAGTTTAAATGCTTAAATTTGTTTACATATTATATTATTATTATAATATGAAAACAAAGCATTTAAATAGATCTAATAGCTAAATATTTTCTAGAAAAGTGAATATAATCTAATCTTTTATAATCTAACCATCCCTGAAACTCCCACACACAAAAACATCTATTTAAACTAATGATGTATTTTGAGTTTGCACGCGGGTGGGTGTGTAATTGTCACCATTCTGTGTCCATCAACTGTTATTTCCACCACTTTAATCAAACCACTCTTCTTTAAAACATGATGATGTGATTTTATTTCACACGTCTTTGCGTTTCTCGTTGCCTCTCGTATTGAGCTATTTGGTCCGCACACACAACTCATGTCAATCACACGCGCTCACATCGTTCTCTTTCTATGAAACCTGTAAACTGCATTCACCAGTTTTCTCTCTATAGCGGTTGACCAGAGCACTACAATTATTTCTCACTTAAACTACAATCAAATGGATTTCCCCACACGTTTCGCGTCAGTCCTCTGCATGGCATTTTATTCTTTTCTGCACGGCCGCCGCTTAGAAGTGCGCGGCCGCGCACGCGCGCAGCTTAGAGGGAACATTGCCATACATATATTTTCGCACTATATTCCAAGACTTTTAAAGTCATTCGATAGCATAATGTGAGGTAAAAATGAATATTTAAGTCGTTAAGTTAAAGTTAATGGAAACTCATCTCTCCTCAGTCACCATCAAACAGCGGGTTGCATTCAGTTACGACAGTAGCACGACGACACTCTCTTCAAGATCAATGTTCCCATTATTATACTTTATTTGTAGATAAAGGTCTATGGTTTGCATAAAATGACTTTATCTTGCTGGAGTTTATTGTGCTTTCTAAATCATATTCCTTTCTCCCGGGTGTCTGTTAGATTACAGCACTGGAGTAGAACACTATGAATTGTTCATGCGCACTGTAACTGAAATTTAAAACTGTTAAAAGAAAAGGCTCAATAAACTGTTGCATAGATAGATATAATCTCTTCTCTTTGTGCTTTGAACTTTTCAATGCGAAGCGCTGCACGCTGTGACTTTGCGTTGCTTCAAGTGCATCATTCTGCGCATAATCGCTTTGCCGCTCTTATTGGAGCTTTTCATATTATAATACTTAGGGGAGGTTTAAACACCTGGGGCAAGGGGGCGTGGCTATGGGAATATCACTCATGGGCCACGCCATCATACTGGCGTGGCCAATGAGTGATATTCCCATGGCCACGCCCCCTTGCCCCAGGTGTTTAAACCTCCCCTAAGTATTCTATATATATATATATATATAATTTGAATTTTTTTGATATAATTCACAAAAATCCAAGTACATATATTGAAATGTTTTTAATGAGCGTAATAGCATATCACTGTGCACTTCTTTAATGACATCTCAAACTCAAATAAATGCACCTTTATTATAAGTTTGTTTAAAGAGGAGCTGTTATGCTTTTTTACATGTTTATCTTCTTTAGTGTGTAATGTTGCTGTTTCTGAAATCCCTGAAACGCCTCCATTGTGTTCTTGAGTTTCTTCCGGGAACAAATGCGTCACAATATTCCTCATTTAAATAATTCATACGCAGAATAAAGGGGCGGGGCCTGGTTGAGTTAGTTAGTAGTGTGTTAAACTGGCGGTTATGGAAAGGGGCGGGACATTTCCCAAACACGCTCGAAGCCCTCGACCAATCACAACACACTGCTTTAGCCGACCAATCAGAGCACAGTGTGCTTTTCAGAAGGAGGGGCTTCATAGAGACAGGAACTAAACAGAGCGTTACTGACAGACTGGGAAGAGAGGAGCCGCAACAATGGAGAATATTTGGGATAGTAATCAACATTCAAAAAACGCATTATTCCATCATTATTAGGTTATTACAAAAACATTGTTACATCATTTTTTTGAATATGCAAATAGGTGCTCTGAATATGTAAGCAACCTTCTATCCTCTCTTTCTTTTTTTTGCTTTCACTTTCTTTTCATTCCAACTTCCCTGGTGACACACACACACACACACACCTTTGTCCTTTAATGACTTTAATGTGTTAACAACAAGATCGCTCCGCCGACTGAAATGTGGAGAATGTGAAAAATGTGCTGCTTCCTTTACCTTAATCTACCCTTGTCCCTCTCCACTCCTCCTTCTCATATTTATTTCATTTCTCTATCCTCAAGTTACTCCTCTCTTTCCATGGCTCTTTCTCAGGCATTATCTCAGCGATACTTTAAAGTAAACATCAGCATGCTTACCTGTGTATCAGTTCATACTTGTCTGCAATATTACCCATATCCAACTGAATGCCTAGTACGCTTACTGAAAATAACAGGCAACCAAATGTGACGTGTTTTAGCAAGTGGAAAGAAAGACACATCTGTATAAGGATCTTCACTGTTATTGGGTATCATATCTTCATAAGCAGCTTTTCAAAAGCCTCCTATGGTAATATGGCACAGGTTATTGTCATGTCACAGGATATGTAACAATGAGTTTGCCATCAACGTTTGAAATTTAATGCAAAACTTCCCACCCATCTTCTTTCAGCTGCTGCTCAGTTCAATGGCAATACGCAAAGTGTTGCTTAGTGCAAATAATATGCTGTTCGCAAGAGTCTTTTTACTCCGATCAATATGACCCTTTAATCTAATGTTCTTGTTGTACAAGGCCCTGCTATTTTTCCATCTGTTGTTCTCACAGCTCTAACAGTTTTTAAATGAAAACAGAAAACAAAAATGTTAGTGTAGATGCAGATATTGTCAATGTTTCTCTGCGTGCCACTATAAACTGAAGTGAAACATAAAATACGCATCTGTGCATCACAATGAGTCAAACTAGCTAATTGGGACCGGTTGTCATTCCCTACACTGTAATGAGTCACAGAAGCAGTAATCACAGTCTTGATTATTTATTCAATTAATTGTGCAGCTCTAAAACCTGTTTGACTCTCTTTATGTGGAACTCAAACAGCGGTGTGTGTTCACGCTGCGCCTTTTATTGTAATGAAAGTGGAGAAATAAAGCAAAAGTACATATCAGAATCATCATAGAAGTAGTCCATGCACTGTATTCTAGAGGGCCGTTCACGTCGTGTATTCATTACGAGGAAGATTTAGCAAAGGATAAAAGCTCTGCTACTAGATTTATTTACGCTGAGCTTTTAATGTTGTGGAAAGGGTGAAGCTGATTGGTTGGTTCTTGTCACATGACCTGCTGATTTTTTTTAAACGAGCGCGTCACAAAGCAAGACCGTTGCTCTCTATTGTGAGCGTCTGATGCGACATGTGAATGCCCCCCAAGTCTTCTGTAGATAAACAATGGCTGTGTCCGAAATCTCTCACTACTCACTATATAGTGGACTATATAGTGAGCTCGCCATTTTGTAGTGCTGTCCGAATGTATAGTGAAGATTATTATACCCTATATAGTCCACTCAATGTATCCCAGAATGCATTTTGAAAAGTAGTGTACAACCGATGGTCACTAACCCAAGCCCTACATACCATCATGCATTGCGCTGATCGTAAAAATGGCGGATGGACGTCAAAGAGAGCAGCGCGACAATACGAATTTGTCATACAAATCTAAGTTATGTTCTTTCTCGTTTAACTTATGATATGTAGTAGTTCTACAATTTCGTCGTTTTCTGTGTCTAGAAATCCTGTTTCTTTTGCTAATCCGCAAAATCTTCTGAATCACGAGAACAAACAAAAAAGATAAATATTGAGTGGCATCTCAGAGTCTAAAAGCTGTTTTATTAAGAGTATTATGAGCAAGATATTTGATAACATACCGTAGATCTGTTTTTTTTCCCCCTGATGTCGAAAGGCAAGAGAAAACGGTGTGGCGCGAAAATGAAAATATAATAAATATGTGTATTAATTTTATTTATGTTTATAAGTTATAATCATGTGTGGAGTAACGCATTATAACAGAAACGGCCAGAAATGACTTTTAATTTTACAATTTTGGAGAAATAAGCTCAATATAATGTAATGTATTTAGCCCAGAGCTGGCTCGGCACCAGCTGACAGATCATGGCGCGTTTAAACAGTGCGACAGTAATGACGTAATCTACGGCGCCGAGAGACGATCGAGTAGTGTCCGAAAGTGGTGTTTCTATTAGTTAGTTTTAGTTTTAGTTTAGTTTAGTTAGTTTAGTTTATTTATCCCTTAGGAAATTAGTTTTGCACAGGTGCTACACGTCACAAAAAAACACTCACATAGACTCTCACAAAAAACAAAAAACAAAAAAAAAACACAAATAGTTACAGACTATTCAACATTAAAATAGCAGTTGGTATGAATGAGTTCTTGAACCTCTTAGTTCTCCCCCCCATTACTCTATATCTGCGGCCAGATGGAAGAATAACAAACTCTTTATGTAATGGGTGTGATGGACAATTGATTATTGAAAAAGCTTTTTTAACAACACGTTTTTTAAAAATGTCCTGAGGCAATATCTGTTGGACTCCAATCACTTTAGAAGCAGTCTTAATCAGCTTAGTCATTCTGTTTCTATTTGACAGGCTAATACAATCAAACCATACAATGTCGCAATAAGAAATTACGGATTCGATAAAACTCCTGTAAAACAGTGTCATTAACACTGAGCATACTTTAAAAGTGTTCATTTTTCTCAAGAAAAACATACGCTGCTGCACTTTTTTACAAATGGCATCCATATTGGCATTAAAATTTAATTTGTTATTAATGATTGTACCCAGATATCGATATTCATCCACAAACTCAATATCCCTCCCGTTTATGACAGTAGGAGAGACAGGGATGACCGATTTTCCAAAGTCTATAATCATGTCTTTGGTTTTCGTTATATTTAAATTTAGGTTACACTCTGCACACCAAGAGACAAAATCCTCCACCACTGGACCGTGAGATGTCTCCTATTATGCTGGTGAGCTCACTATATAGTGCTCTACTCCCTACCCCCTACATGTGGGTTAGGGAGTAGTGGTTTAAGTGGAGATTTCGGACACAGCCAATGGCTTTAAGTGAGGAAATAGTGTTTTAACATACCATTATAAAACTAGCTTTGATTTAATATTTTTTTTCCGTATTTTCATACTTGAAAGAGAATAAAGATAACAGTAAAAAAGCGGATTTAATTACTTTTATTGGCCATATCTTTCATATTTAACAGTGCCACAAATGACAGAAAAAATGTGTTCAAAAACAGGCCTGAATAGAAGAATGGCCTCTTGTTCATTCTTGACATTTACATCTGCTTTGTATAACGTGTTTTCCTTTTGTCCCCGAGTATGAATGTTGTCTGAGTGATTCCCTCATGTTTACCAGCAGAATTCTTGTCTTTTGAACGTTTTCCTTCTGTGACATGAGGTCTGTGCGTTTGTGCTTTCATGTTTTGTTTGCTTCGTTTTGTTATATCTCAGTTTGACATCTTTTCCTGTGTACAAAGATTGGCTTTGGGAATCATGGGACTCCAGTGTGG
Source organism: Rhinichthys klamathensis goyatoka (assembly GCF_029890125.1). Taxonomy (NCBI): domain Eukaryota; kingdom Metazoa; phylum Chordata; class Actinopteri; order Cypriniformes; family Leuciscidae; genus Rhinichthys; species Rhinichthys klamathensis. The sequence goes on from NW_026606865.1 coordinate 642,807, forward strand.
AAGCTGTGAAGGCTGATTTTGACTCTGGAGTTTCAATTTTCATATAGTATAATATGTATATGAACATATATGAGCATATACATATAGTATATGAACTTTTTAATTATTATTAGATATAGACAGTTTTTAAAGCTCGGAATATGAAGTTGTTGTAATAAAAAATAGATTCCCTGAATTCAAATGATTATTTTGACAGTTTTAGATTTATTTTTATGACACATGAAGGTGCAAAGTTTGAATCTGAGGGGTTCGTGGCTGTGGTTTATCTGTTGACCTGCTATATAATGAGAGGCAAGAGACTTGAGTTAACCAGGATGGGTGGGATGTGGAGAGGAAGAGAGTGGGAGTGGTCAGGAAGAAGGGGGAGTGGCCAGTGTGATTATGTGTGTGTGTGTGTGTACGGTAGCCGGAGCTCAGTGACTGAGTGCTGCGTTTTATGTGCCGTACACACGTGTGGATTGAGAGCTTCATACAGGAACTCCAGAAGAAGGTAAATGGCTCTTTCATGAAGGGGTTTATCATGTGTTACTATAAATATTGTGCTGTTGCCATAAGTTTCCACTTCATTGTTTTATTAATATGGATTAAATGGCATACATTTTACATTTCATTAATTCACCGTATTCATTAATTCACTGTATTCATAACATTTTAATTATGAACTACATTTTAAGTGTATGTATGTGTGTGTATATATATATTTATGTATGTGTGTGTATATATATATATATGTATGTATGTATGTATGTATGTATGTATGTATGTATGTGTGTGTGTATATATATATATGTATGTGTGTGTGTGTGTGTGTATATATACACACACACACACACACACACACACACACACACACACACACACACACACACAAACACGACACACACAAGTGGGGTTGGTAAGATTTCTGCTAATCAAGGGATAATTTATTTTACACAGTAAAATAGTAAAGTTGTGAAATATTATTACAATTGAAAATACAGGTAGATGTTTTTATGGGAAAATATTGTAAAATGTAATTTATTCCTGTGATCAAAGCTGAATTTTCAGCATCATTACTCCAGTCTTCAGTGTCACATGATCCTTCAGAAATCACTCTAATATGATGATTTGCTGCCCAAGAAACATTTATGATTATGATCAATGTTGAAAATAGATGTGCTGCTTAATATGTTTGTGGAAACCATGATCATTTTCAGCATTCTTGGATGAATAGAAAGTTCAAAAGAACAGCATTAATTTAAAATAGAAATTCTTTACTGTCACTTTTGATCAACTTAATTCATCCTTGCTGAAAAAAAAAAAAAGATTGACCCCAAATATTCGAACCGTAGTGTCTATTATATATGTATGTATAATAAACATAGTGAGCTAAAATATTTAAATAAATCTAAAAATGCAAAATGAAATTTCCCTCTAATTGTTTGAGAGAGACAAAGGGAAACTGGCCTGTAGATTGGCAGTAAAGCTCCCAGTCTTTCAGTGAATGTGGTGTATGATCTCTTCATGTCATCATTTTACTGTGTGTGTGTGTGTGTGTGTGTGTGTGTGTGTGTGTGTGTGTGTGTGTGTGTGTGTGTGTGTGTGTGTGTGTGTGTGTGTGTGTGTGTGTGTGTGTTGGAGCCAAAATGACGGGCCCTGCTACTGTATTTCACTCATCATGAGTTAAGGGTGTGTGTGGTTCACCAGACTTATCCAGACGCTCATGGAAAATGCTTCACACACACTAGATCTTATGAGGTTTGTGCACTCAGCTACCTCAAAATGGGGCAATTTAGAAGATGTAAAGCTTTATGTGGCATTTGGGGAGAATTTTTTTTCATGCGAGAAGAGAGAAGCAGAGATCTTGTGAGTGTCAGTTTATCTGAAACTTCTGCTGCATGATTACTAGATTAAACCTGTCACAAAGGATGGACCACACATACATGAATAGAGGCTTGAAATCAGTGTTCACTCAAAAATAAGTTTTCTCACCCTTGTATGACTTACAACATACAACATGACTGACTTTCGTCTGTGGAGGGAGATTTGCATGAACAACTTTTATTGGACTTTTTTGTCCTTTAGGAGCTTGAAAGCCCCAGTCCCCATTTACTTTATTATTTTTTTTGTGTGAAAAAGCTTCCATGATGAAAGTAAATGGGGACTGGGGCTTTCAAGCTCCTAAAGGACAAAAAAGTCCAATAAAAGTTGTTCATGCAACTCGGGCACTATAATCAAAGTGTTTCAAAGCCATGCGACAGCTTTGTGTAAGGAACAGGCTAACTTCAGTTCACAGAATCCTCTTTATTTTGGGGTGAAATGTCTCTTTAAGGGCAACCTGTATCTGAACTTCAGAAAAAGCCATTTCTCATGTGTATTCATGGCAAGCATCTTGTAATTATAGTGTGGAAATATGGATGTGACTGCTGGCTCAGCAGTGTCTCTATCTGTTTTTTACAGACAGAAAAATGATGCTTTTCTGTTGTTTGCAAGTAAAATCCCGCAGCTTTACTGTGGGACAAAATGGTAATTTACATATGTTAGGTTTAAGTCGTTCTCTCAAGACTTCAGCTGGTCTAAAACAAAAACACACTCAAACACGTGACCTCATGTAATGCCTGATTATTTGTGTTTGTATTGGGCTGCTGATTAACTGCGGTTTGCTCTTTATTGTACCATATAACTGTTAATCCTGTTACAGCAGGTAGACAATCACCGTTAAGCCAGAAAGACTTAAAGTCCACAGCATTAAGCTAACAATAAACATCTTGGTCCTTTCAGCCTTCTTTACAACTCGCATACAAACTCAAAGACTTAAAGGTTCAGTTTGGTTCACATGTTTGAGAGAATTATTTGTATTTATTTATATTCTTATATATATTCTAAAAATCTGCACTTGAACGAGCATCAGCTGCTTAAAATTGAAATGATCTGCTTTTGAAATCTCACGATTCGGTTAAAAAATCAATTCTCAATTTTGAATCAAATTTCGTTTTGATGTATATGCATAGATTTGATTTTAGTTTTGATTTGAATTTAATTTAATTCATTGTCCCTGAAGCCCCCCTGTGCCCCCAATTGATTGATATTAGTAATTAAACTCATGTTATTGTATTACTTAAATCAATTTATAATAGGCTAACTAAATATTTTATATTGAACTATTGTATTCATAATAAATGACACATCATGCCATTTAAATTTTTTAGGATATTGGTAATACTATTTATATTGTTTATTTCTGTTCCCCAGGTACAGTTTTGCCAAGTCTGTTTATATATTGAGGCATGTTTTGCTTTTTTAATGATATCTGGCAACCCTTTCTGGTGCTTTAATGAACTGAGGGAAGAGTTCAGAAGAGAGTTGCAGTGTGAGAACATGACAACAGCTCCTGTTAGTGGAGTAATTTAATAAGGTAGTTTAAACTGTACACAGCTTGTAACCGCAATATTATTTTACTTAAGCAAAGTGGAGATTGAGACGCCTGAGAGCGAGTCATTGAATCATTCCTTCAAGAGATTCGTTCAAAAACGCTGAGTCATCCAGTAATGAATCAAGTGAAGTCTTTATGAGTGAGTCATTGCACACTTTCAGGAAAAAAGGTACAAAAGCTGTTACTAGTGCAGGATCCTTTCAAAAGCTACGCCTTTGTACTCAAAGAGTGCGTATTAGTCCCTTAAAGGTACATATTGGTACCAAAAGTGTACATATTAGTACGTAAATGGTACATATCCTCCTGGGACCCAAGAATAGACTTTTGTCCACTGTAGTAGACATTATATTTTAGTGAATTTCTCTGACATCATACATGTCACATGACACAACCTGGGTGTCCTGTAAAGAGCACATTAAGGACTTTTCAGAGATACCAAATGTTTGGAGGTTTCACCATGAAAACAACTTCTCCTTGGTCTTTAAAAATGTCTGACATTAATTTAGTGATCAAATGTAGCATTCTTATGGAAATATGATAATATAGTGTAATTATAATATAAATTGGACTACTTTTCAAATTGTATTTCATAAAACAACATCTCAGGAAAATGTTAAGGGGTTTAAAAAAAAACAAAAAAAACTTTCTGTTACAGAACAGGGCATTGATTTCAAACGTGTCCACTGTAGAGGACATCCGGACTAAAATCATGTTTATCAGGCATTCTGGGAGACACAACAAGTGAATATGGAAATAAATTATACATCAATATTCCTATGAAATGTTCGATATTATTATTAAAATGTTGCCAATTATTACTCCAATTATTACCCTTTATTCTTTCATTAAATGTTGCTCCCAGAACACATTAATGTGCAAATTAGATACAGTGTATAGATACATTGCATTGAATGGGAATATTAACTTATGGCCATTTTACCCACATATTGCAAAAAGTAAAATGGTGTATCAATTCATTCCATTATTTCTTTCATAACATAGTTGAGAATAATCTTTATACAAATTTTGGTTGAAAAAATCCTGAAACCCCAAAATGTATTGGTGATTGAAAAAAAAATCCCATTGTTTTTGCCTATACATATAATTTCATGTCATTTTATTTTTTTAAAAACTTATACTGGCGTCCACTACAGAGGACATAGCATAACGTATGAATAAAATATTATTTTATATATATGTTTTTTTTACCATTTGTTTATTGTGCTCTAAACAGTGTGATGACATGGAAAAAAACTAAATTCAAAAACCTTTTTTTTTCTGGGTCTCAGGAGGATATGAGAACTTTTTTAAAGGGGATACCATCCCAGTGACAGCTTTTGTACCCTTTTTTTCTTCGGAGTGTGAATCATTCATTCAAGAGTTTAAGAAAAAACAATGAATTAAAATGAATTACATATATTATTTTTAGTGCTGGGCAAGTTAACGCGTTACTATCGCGTTAACGCATTTATTAATTAATGCCGACAATTTTTTTATCGCGCGTTTTTTTTTTTTTTTTTTTTTTGAAAGTCCGTTGCTCACTGGCTCTGAATACACATAGTCCTACAGTCAAACCATGATCACAGGAGGGGTGGGATGTTGGTCAGCCAGCAAATAACCCACCCAAACAAGCAGTGGAGAGGCTTTGGCAGGTTCTCTCAGGTGAACAGAAAGGGAGACAGCGCTCCGCGAGTGAATGACAGGCGCTCTATGGATAGTAACCATGGCAACGGCTTCTGTGCGCTACGCAGCTGTAGCCTTTTTAACTTAAATTAAAATTATACATAACTTTACCTGATAGGCCTGCGTTTAGTTTAGCGGGCTCTGCCATGTGAATTCCCTCCTGTTGATGTCCTGATAACTATTTAGATTCTGGAAACTCACAAACAGCGAGCCGAGGATCAGTCTCTCTTCCAAGGATTTGTGCTGCGCGTCGTCACCGTCGTGAACAAAAAGTTAGACAATTCCACTTCGGCAACGCGCGGGCGCGTGCGTGAGGCGAGCATGACCGCAACAGTTTCACAGGAACGCACCCGCTTGTCGCTGCACCTGTGCTCGACCACTTCACCTCACTCTAGGCTGATTTATACTTCTGCGTCGGACCTACGCCGGAGCCTCTAGTCTATGCTATAGACTACGCGTTGGTTTTCATTTATATATCTGCGTCGTTGTCCGCGTAAACGCGCAATTACACATGCAGAGGGAGAGTGTGAAACCCGGGGAGCGGTTCTAGCAATCACACCGCTTGCGGTAGGCTACGCGTAGAATTGACGTTACATTTTTGGAGAGATGCACGTCAGGGTACGCGCGCTACACAGCTACGGCGTGAGTTCGACGCAGAAGTATAAATTGGGCTTTACCTCTGTTTAATGTAATCTTACGTGGGAAACCATGGCATGCCATGACCAAACCTAAGCTGCTATCAGAGAAGTAACGTTGGTCGACTTATATCTGTAGTTTGTGCTGCTGCTCCCTGACACAAGATACCTGTTCAGAAAAAAAAAAAAACAAGAAAACTGGACTCTTTTAACAAGCTAGATAAAAGGTAATGCCCTGGCAGTGGCAAATAGCTTTGTTTAAATATTTGATTTGATTACATTAATGTTTAAGTTGAGATTTACAAGAAATATTTTATTGATACTGTGTAAAGGGAATATTGCTGGTATAAAAGCACCTTATTTGTTTAAAGTTTTTGGATACCACATGTTATTGCACTTTTGTAGCAGTACATTTAAATCAAAAGTGCGCAATACACTACTTTAGAATTCATTATTCAATTTTGCGCGTAACAATGCGATTAATCGCGATTAAATTTTTTAATCGTTGCCCAGCACTAATTATTTTAAATATACTGTTTTGTATAGCTGTCTATTTAGAATCGTGACCTATTTTAAACAAACAAACAAACCAATATATATCTATATCCAGAATTGTAGAGCTCTACTCTTTACTAACCAGTTAATTGTTCTGTCTTGCTTGGTAGAGCCCAAATCAATCCCAAAACCTTTGTGTTTTGGCCACTTTTATCTTGCTCTCCTAGTCAGTATGATTTTGTCATTGAATAGGGCTTCAGAAGAAAATGAATTTGTTTGTTTATATTTTGCAGGGCGGACAGGATAACATCAAGGCAGAAGAGCTCATCAGCCAATCAGAGAGAATTGAGAACCACAGAGAAGGCAAGTTAAATCACACTGTGACACAAAACAATCACTTAATCGTCTCAAAAAAGTATAGAAACGTTCCACACCAAGGTGGACTATGGCTGTTCAGCGCCCGTAGAGATATAAAGCTCATTTTTGTCTGCCAAACATACTTTCATCCCCCCCTACCAGGTCAACCCTATATTTAGACACACAGTCTGTTGAAGTTAAACTCCTTTCCTGTGACCCTGACATTTGTGGTGTTAGTGGTCCTTACTCAGCTGCTCAACCCAGTAATTTTGGCCAGGGTGAGCGCAGGGCCAAGCAGAGACGGCCTTAATGAGTGCAGGAATTAGACATTTTGGGAAGCCACTGTTTGTTGTTCAGATGGAGACAAAGGAAGTTTGGGGTTTGGACAGGACAGGGAAGAGACTGAGGGAGGAGACAGGCTTTTGTCTTGCAAGTGTTTTGAAGTTTTGGGTCAGAGACTTAAACATATTTTGAGTTGAAGACATTTAGAAATAATCAGATAAAGGAAGACTGTCTTAGTTTTTGCTGCTTTATCCAAAAAGAATTTCTTGTCTGGCATTTCCCTTAGACAATAGTACTGTGTGGTGGTATAGTGATGGTGTCAGATGGTATACTATGGTATTTCAGGCTTTTAACTAAAAGTAGGTTAAATTGGTATAATCTTCTTAATATTAAATGGTAAAGGAATGAGTCACATATTTCTTTCTGGCAATTATTTATTCCTAAGTAAAGTAGATGTTTATGAGGATAAAAAGTTATATAAAATCATAATTATGGAAAAAATGATCATAATTAAGATATTCATAGCAAATGTCGAAATTGAGACAAAAGTCAGACTTATTTCTCATGACTTAGTACTTCATAATTATGATTGTCTTAAGTCAAAATTGTGATAAACTTAGTCATAATTATGAAAAGTTGAAAATTAGATAAAATGTCAATGATGACAGTCGAAATTATCAGATAAAGTCATAATTATGAGAAAAAAGGTCAAAATGAAGACACACTAAGTCATAATTGAGAAGTTGAAATTGAGTCATTATTACGACAAAGATGAAAAAGTCAATATTTTGCCATAATAATGAGATAAAACAAAAGTGTAAAGTCAGTAAGTCAAAATTATGACAATCATGATTGACGTCAAAATTGAGATAAAAACAAATTAGATGCTACTGTAAATCACACTTATGGGATAAAAAATGTCGACTTAATATTTCATAATTTTGACTTCCATACAAATCCTATTTGGGTTTGAGTATATACAATTTCCATAAAGAAAACGGTGATGAAAGACTTAATATACATATAGTTAATTTAATAATCTAATACTTGTACAAATATAGAGTCGGATGAACTAGTAATTTTTGGAGTTCATTGAATTTTTAGGTGAGCTATCCTTTCAACAAAAGATGCAGTGCATATGTAATACCTGTTTTCCATACCAGCTGAAACAAATCTGTTTATCCAAAGAGATGATTGAGGGACTTTGTTGGGTTTGACATGCACTATTTTATAGCCTAGCATTTGTCTGCGAGTGTGGAGAGCCGCTCTTTGTGCCGAAGCTGAAGAATGCGTCTGGGGTTTTGGATCTCTGAACTTCATTGCCTGCCACATCACTTGTGGTAAACAAAGCAGACAAGATGGTAATCAAATTAAGCACTTGACTGGACCAGAGCCTCAAGACCTCACAGTTACTCGTCTAAGATGTGTCATTTATATTCACTTACTCTTAATTTAGTGAAGAGGGTCATTTAAGGGAGTTTCTGAATGCTATTAACGTTTGTTTGTGTGCTATATATATAGTTGAAGTTGGAAGCTATCACTTCTTTCACTTCGTATTTCAAATTTTGTACCATTTGACATTCATGACGATCATAAATCTTTCAAATAAGAAAACATTCTTTGAAAAGGCCTTTAAAGGAGTATATCTGACTCTGTAAGCGATGAAAATAACACAAGACGTAGACTAAGCAGCTTAAAAGCAGCAGACGTTGCTCTGCTCCTTCTGAGATCTGAGATTGGTGGAAACAGAACGATACTTCCTGACCAGATGTGAAAAGTATCAGGATGTCGGCAAGACTGCTTTCCTACAAATTACAGGGATCTGCGCAGAAACGCTGTTACCTTAAAAGAGCATTAGCTCTCTCTCATTACAGCTAGAGTGTGTGACTGACGTGTGAATGTGAATCTCTCAAGTGTTATCAGTTCAGATCAGCATTTTGACTTTTGTCACACTATAGAAATGTCTCGTGTCTCCGGTTTAAATTGGGAAACTTTCGATAACAGCTGCACAGGTTTAATGAAAGAAAAAAGTCAGGTATTATAATAATAATATTATTAATTCTTTATTCCAGACCCTAAGGTCCATATCACAAAGTAAATAAACGGAAAGAAAAGAATAACATCAAAAATGATCTAAACTTCCCCGAACCAGGAGGAATACCTTGTATCACTTAATACAGGATCATTTAAGACCATTATGATTGTATAAAGTCGCCCATTTTAGTTATATCTTCAAATTTGAGCTGCCACATGCGAAGTTGTCAAATATTTAGCTGACACTGGGCTCTCGACTGAAGGTTTGACGCTTATGTCACTTCCTGTGCACACCATGTATTCTCTGTCTGGATATCTCTGTCCTTGTTCCCCCAAACAGCCTTTGCCCTGAGTGTGCATATACTCAGGAAACGTGAAAGGAAATGTCCTATCTCCACCCAGCATGCACAGCTCATTACAATAACCATCTGACATTCCTTTGGTTTCGTTCTGGTCGTTTTGTCTGTGCCTGGCTGCATATATTTGCTTTTATATGTGGAGAATATAGAGGAGTGAACTAGTATTTGACCATACATGCTAATGTAAACCTGAAAGAAATTCAGTATGCAGTATTCATAGTATGCATGTAATGCCCACGAGTCTTCAGTGAAGTTTGACTACAATGATATCTGATCGTTGCATTCCTGATTCCATTCCTGTATATTTTTAAAAAACTAACAAGATACGTTTAATGCATTTTGAGACACGTTTTTTCTCAATGCACAACTTACTGTACATCTTACGGTTGTATACTTGCCTGTAAATGTTAGAAATTAACAAGTATTTCCTTTTTCACAATAAGAGATTATCCTGACAGCGTGCGCATTCGCGTCAGATAGGCGGAGCGATTAGAGTTAGAAGCGCAATAATTCAAAACTTGGTAACACTTTACTTGAAGGGGTGTGCATAAGACTGACACCTTCATAACCATGACATGACATATGTCATGAATATGAAGTGGGTTTATGCATGTTTATGACAACTGTCATTAAGTGTCTTTCGCTCAATAATGACAATATGACATTGTTTAGGATGTCTTTGTTATGACATCTTGACATAAACCATAACATCATAACCTGTCAGTGTCTTTGCCATGACAACTTGACATTAAATTAAGTTAAACTGTCATGTGGCTGGTTTTGACATTGGCTCTCATGAGGCCATTATAACTGTGTCATGAATATTTTTCGAGACCTCAACTACAGTGGTACAAATTGAATTTGTCATTAAACAGTTATAATGGCTTCATGACAGCCAATGTCAAAACTAACCACATGACAGTTTAATGTAATGTTAACCAATAAAGCTAAGTGGTTTCTTAAGTTTGATAATTAATCTGCTATGTCATGTTTATGACAGGTTGTGTTGTCTTAGTAATGTCAAGTTGTCATGGCAAAGACACTGACAGGTTATGATGTATTTGTTTATGTCAAGGTGTCATAACAAGGACATCTCAAACAATGTCATATTTGCATTAAAAATGTCATAACTGCGCGGATGACACTTAATGACAGTTGTCATAAACATGCATACAACTTCCTTCATATTCATAACATGTCATGTCATGATTATGAAGGTGTCATGTTAGTCTTATGCACACCCTTTCAAGTAAAGTGTTACCCAAAACTTAAGCTAAAATATTTTGCATCCAAAATGTTATGCACTTCAAATCTTCTCCTCCAATTACAACAGCACTATAAACTGCCAGTTGCAGGAATATTGCTACTTTTTTATTTAAAGGATTAGTTCACTCCGGAATAAAAATTTCCTGATAATTTACTCACCCCAACGTCATCCAATATGTTCATGTCTTTCTTTCTTCAGTCGAAAAGAATTACGTTTTTTGAGGATGTTTCTCCATATAGTGACTTCAATGGGGTCCAAATGTGAGTTTCAGTGCAGCTTCAAAGTCTCGACACGATCCCAGCCGAGGAATAAGGGGATTATCTAGACCAGTGGTTCCCAACCTTTTTTTGTCTAAGACCCCCTTTTTCCCAAGAAAATATTTTAGGGCCCCCCTTCACATTTAATGATATTATCGCTCTTGTAAGCTTGCAGCAAGGAGGACAAAATATGTTTTTTTTTCAAACAAACGGTATGTTTATGCACAAATAATAGCCTATAATATTGAAAATACAAAAACAAAAACATCAGTAGGCCCTTTGTAATTTAAAAACGTAAGCCTAGGAGAAGCCTATATATCGGCCCTATTTGAAATGCAAAAACAAATATATTCACTGTGGTGTGTAGGTAAAAAAAAAGAAAGAATATAGGCTATTACTAAATGACTGTTGTCTGGGGCCTCAATACTTGCATGTTCTTTCTTTCTTTCTTTCTTTCTTTCTTTCTTTCTTTCTTTCTTTCTTTCTTTCTTTCTTTCTTTCTTTCTTTCTTTCTTTCTTTATTTCTTTCTTTATTTCTTTATTTATTGTATTTATATAGCACAATTTATTGCAACTACAGTTGCACCAATATGCTTTCCAGCAATAACAAATAAAAAATAAAAAGTAAAATACATAGACATCACACATACATATACAACATAGGACAACAACAGAGGATTTAGCCTCAACGCCCAGAGGAATTAAACGCCTGAGTTAATAGGTGGGTTTTCACTAATGATTTAAAACTGGAAATAGTCTGAGCCAATCTAATGTGAACTGGTAACAGATTCCAAAGTTTCGGCTACAATTATTTGTGAGGTTTATCAATGTGAGGGTTTATTTTTTACGCTTTTGGCGCTATAGTGAGCGATAATAAACTTGCGTTTATTAACAGAATAATCCGTCTTTCGGAAGAACATTGTAGCCGGAACTACTTCTCTCTGTGTACGTCTATGACGAGTCACGCAGGCACTGGGCTACTCCGCAGCGCAGCGATCCGAACCAGTGTAAAATAGTCCCAATGTAAACACTTATTATAGGTGTACCATAGTGGTTCAGGATAAGACAAAACCACGGATTGGAAAATGGATTCATGATGAACTCGCTCATTATATACATTATGTAAATTTTGAACAGAAAAAAAGTTAAGGACTTTTATTTAATGCTCATTGCTCAAACCTGTCAAAATATGACGCGACCCCCCCCCACAGAGCTCGCTGAGGCCCCCTTGTTATTTTAACCAAAAATACTCATCTTGCACTAGCTCTGCGATGTACGTCCACGACTTCACGCATTATAATCACGTTGAAAGGTCAAGCGTGACATAGGCGTAAATACCGACCCAGTGTTTACAAAGTGTACATGACTTTCTCTTTTTAGTCCACTTAAACTGCTCTGAGGTATTTTAAAGAAGACTCAATTGTGAAAACACCCTTATTCTAACCTGAAAGATCCTGTAATAGTGTACTTAAAGTTATGCATCTGTCTCTTCTGCTGTAGGCTCGAACCCCGACATGGTTTTAGTACTAGATCCTTTGGTCAGAGAGAAAGTCTCTTGCCCTCTGACCCAACGGATTCAATGTGAACATGGCTCGCCCTCATCAGAAGTCATTCCTTCATACCGGGAGCGTTGCGACTCCGGAGAGTCGAGTGACAGCCACAGCTCTCATCAGAGAACGAGACTGAATTCCAGCGCTTCGGATCGCAGTCATGAATCCCTGTCTTCTGCTGAAGATCATCTGAGGAGCCAAAGATCACGGCCAGGACCCGATGGGGAGGAAGTGAGAGCGAGTGCATCTTTGTCTGGCGTGAATTCAGAGGCTCCTCAGATGAATCGAGAGCTGAAGAAACTTGACAATGGCGTGGAGACGACCCGCTTTCAGAGCACAACAAGTTCACAAGAATTCCCTCTGAACATGAGCAGTAAAAGACCTGAAGAAGTCGCTGCACAGAAGGTGAGTGGAAGTGAAAGGTGTCTGATGGGAACCCTTGCCCTGTTAGTTCCACCAGGAGGTACTATTTGTCTCTGTTTGAGATTGTTCTGTTTTATCTTCTGTACGTTGAAAAAATCATTGGGTAACACTTTATTTTAGTGTCCTTGTTACACATGTTATATTATTATTAGTAATAATAACTATAAATGATGCATAATTACATGCAACTAACCCTGAACCAAATCCTAACCCTATAGTAAGTACATGTAGTTAATTATTATTACGCGGTATTTATAGTCCCCCTGTAGTCAATAATTGCATCCCTTAAAACTCATCTTTGATCACCAAAATGATATATTTAAATGTTTTTTTTTCCTTAAAAAAAAAGTCATGCCTTAAAATAGCTTGAATGTAACTCGACACCCTTGCCTCATTTCGTATATGCGGTTCTATGAATATGCAAATGAGCCCCGCCTCCACTCACTCACTCACTCAGCTCAGAGATCCACTGGTTGACGATCACACGTTGATCTGATTGGTTACAAGGTCGTTTGTGACGTCAGAAACACCAGCGATTTCGTGTTTTTGAGACTGTCTTTGGTTCACTGCAGTTTTAAGGAGAAAATACTCAGCAATGCTGTCCACTTATGAATCTACACATGGTTTGTCTTAAAGCATATTAAAACACACACATAGACATATAAACAACATCAAAAGCTTGATTTTCACCACAGGGGGACTTTAAATGATTCATTACACTGTAACGTGGACACATTAAAATGAAGTGTAACCGAAAATTGGTTTAGCCGTTTTACGTTTTTACAAAAAGTACAAATAAATGGCAAGTAACCCATTAGATTAAACATGACATTTTGAAGTAGAAAAACTGAAATAGTGTTTTCCTATAAAACAAACCCCAGTAATTGGTTTCATTTATAACTTAAGTTTGAAGAATCATTTTTTACAGTATAGTCCAGTTAGTGTAATCCATCCACCACTTGCTCAGACCTTCCTCATAACAGTGTCATCACATTCAGATGTGATTGAGAATCACTAACCATCACTATTACTATTGCTCACTTTTAGGGTTACTGGATTTTTAGCATTCATGTGCAACAGACACAATACCTCATATTCTGTTGCTTTTTAAAGAGTGTGTTGTGCTATTACAATTCTGGCCTGGCTGATAATAAAACAATCAAAAAAATCTCTCATACTTGCATTGATATGAGCCATATCTAGAGACCAGGGCCCGTATTCATAAAGAATCCTCTCAGAAAACTCTTAATTTAGCTTAAAACCTTTTACGTAGGAGTCTTAGCTTAAGAGCGATTCGGGACCGATCTGAGAGCAACTCTGAGTAAGGAAAAGACTAGGGCTGTCAAATGATTAATCGTGATTAATCACATCCAAAATAAAAGTTTTTTTACATAATATATGTGGGTGCACTGTGTATAATTATTTTATATATATAAATACACACACATGCTTGTATATATTTAAGAAATATTTTTATGTATATACTGTATATAGATTTATATATAATTTATATTATATATAAATATAAATGTTATATATAAATAATATTTTTTTTCTTAAATATACATGCATGTGTTTGTATTTATATATATATATATATATACAAAATAATTATACACAGTGCACCCACATATATTATGTAAAAAAACTTTTATTTTGGATGTGATTAATCGTGATTAATCATTTGACAGCCCTAGAAAAGACAAACTTTCATCTTAATGAGGAGGCGGGGCTGACCCCGTTGCTATGTGTGACACAATCTTTTGAAGACTGTGATTGGTTGGTTGTCCAAGAAGAAAAAAAAAAAAGAGTGATTTTAAGTATACGGTCTATTCTAAGCCTTCACTTTGAAATTACATGCGTAATTTTTCCTATTTGACCGTTCTCACACATTATATATGTGTATATAAATCCTTTTTTTTATTTACCATGCTGTTAATTTCCTGTATAAGGTATTTGATTGGCTTAGAATGATAAAAATGGTTCCACTCTTTCACTGATTGCTGGCATGTCTATTTAAGTGGTGGTTTGAATGTTGGTTTTAATGTAACAAACATGGAATCAAACCCAAGAAGGACGAGAAAGCCCGACTGGACAGAGGAACAGTGTTTACTGTGAGCCCAGTTAATGGACGTACACAAGGCCATCCTTAAAGGAACATTTGGGCCGGGTGTCGATCTATAGCGTCTTATTAACTCACTGTCATCTATTGTGTGCAACACATTTCTTCTCCCTCTTCGTCTTTCTGCCATTTTCTCCTCTGCTAAAGAAACTCTTAAGCCTCTTAAAAGTCCTCATCCGTACTCCTAAAAATTTTGACCTTAAGACCTCTTTTAAGGGTTAAGATGCTTTCTGAATTACTTTTTTCTTTCTGAATTCTTTCTGAATTACTTTTTTCATTACTATAATTTTTTCTTTAATTTTAAGAGTAAACGCCCACATTTCTAAGAATTTTCTTAGAATTTTGTCACTAATAGCGACTCTTTATGAATACGGACCCAGATTATAGATTCTACGGAGTAATATGCTTATAACCACTTTAGCAGCCTTATACTGTAGCAATGTGCTACAACATACTGTTACAAATATTATAATATAGTATAAATACACTACTGTTCAAAAATTTGGGACGGTAAAAAAGTAAGTCTCTTTTGCTCAAGGCTGCATTTATTTGATTAAAAATACAGCAAAACAGTAATATTGTGAAACATTATTACTATTTTAAATGACTGTTTTCTTTTTGAACGTATAGTAAAATGTAATTTATTCCTGTGATGCAAAGCTGAATTTTCAGCATCATTACTCCAGTTTTCAGCATCACATTTGCTGCTTGATACATTTCTGAATTTTAATCAATGTTGAAAACTGTTTTTACTGCTTATTTTCTTTTTATATATATATATATTGTGCCATGTTTCATGTTACGCTACGAAAAGTTGATTTTAAATGAATTTTCCTTCAGGTTACATCAGGTAGAGACGATCTCTTGACTTCTCTTTCTAACGGGAAGGATACAGGTGAGCAGTTCTGCATGCCCTCATAAAAATACACTACAGCTAAAGGTTACCTAGTTATAGATTTAGCCTGTGTCTTAAAATAAGTTCATAATTACTTACTTATGTTACTCTATTCAAATCCAACTGCATACCTGGCAGTATAGTTGCCCAGCAGCAAGTTGATGTCCTTCTGCTTTTGTTTAAAGTATTGAGATGTCATCCTCTCACAGTCCGTGGCCCGTATCCCAAGATCTTTACTCTTCCTTATGACCTAATAGGGCCATTACCACATTCACAGTCTTAGGGGCCCGGTCCGGTGTAATGCTTTCATCAGACTTTCCTGTCTCCTCCCCCCTTCTGAAGAAACCAAAACATCCTGCATGACCCGTAGGGATGAAAAATCCCAAATGAGATGGAATTAATAACCTTAGAATCACAATTGTTTTTTCTTGGCACAATGAAATTAAATGGATGACAAGTGAAGACTTCTGATTAAAGGGATGGTTAACCTAAAATGAAAATTCTGTCAAGTACTGTTATGCATATTTGAGCGCGTTAATCAGTGTTTATATGACAAAAAGCCTAAATTAAATCTGTTCATCATATTAAGCGATTATGTCTCTTCTGAAGACTTCAATTAAACCGCTCAATATATATATATATATATATATATATATATATATATATATATATATATATATATACACACATTTCTTGATGAACTTTTTGAAACGTCAAGTTTTAGTTGCATGTTTACATTAAAAATATCTTCATTTTGTTTCGAAGAAGAACGAAAGGCTTGAGTATTTGATGACAGAATTTACATTGTTAGTTGAACTAGCCCTTTTATTGTCTCACTTCCTTGCTTCTACCAGGGGAGAAAAACGTATTGTCACATGTGACTCCTCTAGAGTTTCAATCTCAAGGGGGTCTGATCATATTTGCCAAGATGCCAAAGTCTACAATCAAGCGTCAAAGATTTAATAATTAACATTTCTCATCAAATTCAAATGATCTGAGATCTGCTATCTACAAATGTTGTAGCTCTTGCTGTCAAAGCGTCTTGCATTTTTTTTAAAACATATTCTTTTCAGATTTTAAAAATCTTTAATTTAGATATGTGATTCTGCATGACCATAATTTACATCCCTTAATCCTACCCAATACCTACATTTATCAGCTACCTTACTAGCTCATAATAAGCAGTTATAGTGAGAATTGGACCCTAATCTAAGGTGTGACCAAACAATGAATTCTTAGTTTCAGTGTACTTATTATGTTGCTGTTGTATTGCAAAACACTTGCACTGCTATTGAGGTGGGATACGGGTACGGTTAGGGACATATATGGTGGTATGGGTTGGTTAAGGGGTAAGGGAACAGTCAACAGAAATGAACTACATGCAGGTATTTTCTAAATACAAAAGTACAATGTAAAAACATGCATGTACACAATAAGTGCATTTTATCAATTTATAAATTTTAGTACATAGTTGTTGGACCTAATTTTTGTTCTTTCTTTCCAGATTTTAAAAACAAAGCCTCATACTTGGGTCCCTTCATTCGTGCAAACTCTGTTCGTGACCGGATGCGCAAGTTCGCAGAACCTGTTACGAATATACCTAGAAGTGGCCACAGTTCTTCTCACTCTACAAACACAGTGTCTGCAGAGAGATCCCGGGACACGCTGTCCTGCTCTTCCTCCATCCAGGAGAAAGGGAGGAATGCCACTGAGAACATGCTAGCCCAGCCCAAGCTGTCCTCCAACCAATCACACGCCACAGTGGGCGGCTCACAGGGTCGCACTAAAGATGTCAGGCGTGCGTGTAGCGGTTCAGAAGAAGTGCAGACTCCTGAGGGAGAAGCGTCTTTAGGGACCCACGATACCTGGGGTGAACCCGAGTCCAACATGAAGACCTTCCTCAGCATTGAGATCAAAGATGGACGAAACCCAACTTCACATTCATTGTCATCATCCTCTACAGCTGGAAACATGACTCCTCGAATCAACACATCTGCTGCTCCAAAGAAAACAGGTAAGCAAATGATGACACTCTCTGAACAACTGAACGAAATGCAATGAGGGATGCAACGAATGCAACTGAACCCATGCTATGGGTCCAAAACAATAGTGGGTGAATTGACGGGTTTGAATAAACAAAAAAAAAAAAAAATGTATACATTGATTTGAATATATCTCATTTTGGCAGTGGTGGAATGTAACGAAGTACAAATACTTTGTTACTTTACTCAAGTACATTTTTCACATATCTTTACTTTACTTAAGTAGAATCAAAAGTGCATACTTATTACTTTTACTTCGTTACATTTTGCAGCAATTATTATACTTTCTACTCTACTACATTTCTACAACGTTTTGTTACATTTTCGTTACATTTTCTGATCAGTTTTTCCCTGCCAAAACGTCATCCTGACCGTCCGTTCGTCGCACGTTTGTCTCACCAGTGAAGTTTGGTTGCCATAGATATATCAACCCGGTCGCACTAAATGCGTCTCTATAGCACGCAGTGTGTTTATCGTGCAATTTATACGCGGAAATTTGTTTTTACGTGCATAGGATACGCATGGGTAGGTTTAGTAGTGGTGTGGGGTGCGTGTGTATTCTACGTTTGGTTAGGATTAGTATGGCAAGCCAAGAGGTTCAGAATTACGCCATAAATGAATCGCGTTTACAGCCAAACCCCGTCACATTAAGCTTGATGTGTATATTGCCTAATTGCAAGCTTGTTCAGAATTGGCGACAAATAACGGCTTTTCCATCATTATTGAACATCATTATAGGATTATTAGGTTGAATGAGTTAGGATTAACTGTTTTATTAATCATTAGAATATAGACATTAAGAGAATAAATTGTTATGCAAGTACTTTTACTTTTAATACTTAAAGTACATTTAAAATCAGGTACTTTTTACTTTTTACTTAAGTAGGGTTGTCATTGTGGTACTTCTACTTTCACTAAAGTAAATATGTCTCTGGTTATTTGTACTTTTACTTAAGTCCTGAGATTCAGTACTTCCTCCACCACTGCATTTTGGTAAAAATAAAACAAAAATAACATCTTGCCAAATGGGTACATTTAGATATCAAACTTATTCATTCTGTCTTTTTGCTAAACATTCTGTTGCAGCTGAATACCATGAAAATAAAATAAGCAGCTAAAGAATAACTAACTTCTAAACTAGACTTACTAATATCAATTTCAAACATTATTAAAGACAAGTATACCGTCAGTAATACAATAAGAACAAATAAGCAAATTAGCATCAATAGCAACTGAACTAAGTTCAGAAATTTAAATCAAATGTAAATAACACTGTATAGTTTTTTCTCAACTGTTTACGTTCAGATAACCGACAGAAAACTCAGTTCAGTGTTTTTGGGCGCATGAGAAGCTGCTTTCTGTGTGCACGCTGGATGTGCCGAGCACAGAAAACAGTGTGAGTTCTCAATTGAGTTCTCTTTCGTATCTTCTTGCCCTTGAAAGGTTTAAAACCACATTAAAATGTTCACACAGGAATCGATAAGCGGAATTTAAATCTTAATTTTATAAGTATACAATTCCTGATCTTTTGTATCCGATTACAGAATTGGAATCAATTTTCGATTCCCAACCCGATGGGTAAATTTATAAAAGTACATATAATTTAAAAATATACACCATTGTTCAAAAAAATTTTTTTTTAATGATATTTGAAGAATTTGTTTTAAGCAAGGATGCATTAAATTTAAAATAAAGCTGTTCTTTTGAACTTTATATTAATCAAAGAATTCTAAAAAATCAAGTAACGGTTTCCACAAAAATATGAAGCAGCACAACTGTTTTCAACATTGATAATAATAATCAGAAATGTTTCTTGGGCAGCAAATCATCATATTAGAGTGAATTTCTGAAGGATCATGTGACACTGAAGACTGGAGTAATGATGCTGAAAATTCAGCTTTGATCACAGGAATAAATTACATTCAATTAGAAAACAGTTCTTTTAAATTGTAAAAATATTTCACAATATTACTGTTTGTACTGTATTTTTGATCAAATAAATGCAGCCTTGGTGAGCATAAAAGACTTCTTTTCAAAACATTGAAAAATCTTACATACAAACTTTTCAATGGTAAAGTATATACATAAATATATACTTTAATTGAATTTTTTAACTGTGTACTATCATATTCAATCATATACATTCTCTCATTGAAATGGCACATCTTACAAAATATTTAGACCCAGCATGTTTTGTCCCCTTAAATTCATGTTTAGGTGGCTTAAAGGGATAGTTCACTTTGAAATTAATTTTTGGTATGTTTTAGCTTACCTCAAGGGCATCCAAGATGTAGGTGTCTTTGTTTCCGCAGTAGTTTCAATTGTGATATTTTTAGGTCAAACCGTTCTTGTCTGTCAGTCATATAATGCAGGTCTATGGTCACCACCTCAAAGAGCATGCACAGAGAAGTCCAAATTAAACATGATTTAATGACTCGTAAATGTAAGTACACATTGATGGCCTAAGACACGAAACGAGCGGTTTGTGTGAGAAAACGAACAGTATTTATATAGTTTTTACCTCTTGTAAACACAGCCACGTCCAAGTGATCTCTCGCGCGTGTACGTCACTCATACAATTGTTTTATTTTTTATTTATTTTTTATTGTTTTCTTTTACGACGGTTTAAACATCCCGGATAAGCGCAAATTAGTACCATTTTAATTAGTCGTCTTACCTACAATCTCTGTTTTGTGTAAACAATGAGTGACGTACACGCGCGAGAGATCACTTCCAGCGCTTGTGCAGACCGAAGCGCCGGCGCCCTCAGATCACTTGGACGTGGCTGTGTTTACAAGAGGTAAAAACGATATAAATACTGTTCGTTTTCTCACACAAACCGCTCGTTTCGTGTCTTAGGCCATCAATGTGTACTTACATTTACGAGTCATTAAATCATGTTTAATTTGGACTTCTCTGTGCATGCTCTTTGAGGTGGTGACCATAGACCTGCATTATATGACTGACAGACAAGAACGGTTTGACCTAAAAATATCAAAATTGAAACTTCTGCGGAAACAAAGACACCTACATCTTGGATGCCCTTGAGGTAAGCTAAAACATACCAAAAATTAATTTCAAAGTGAACTATCCCTTTAACTCTAACTTCTCTTGTAGCAGTGACTTGTTATTTTTTAATTAAATACGAGTGAGGTTCTGAAATCAGCAGTGCCAAATATTGCAATACACAATAGTGAAGTTTATATCTCATAATGAATCTTACAGGGTTGTCACAGTAACAAAATTTTAGTAGTCACTACCAATACCAGTAACATTTCACAGTTCTCTGTACCAGTTTTGGAACCAAAGCGAAAAACTTTTGAATTAAGTACTTTTTAGAAAATGCTCCATTTTGTCTCGTTCATTGGTTATCATTGTCAATCATCACAGTTTCCAATTCAATCGTGCATTTAAATACAGTTGTCAATCCAGAAACTTTGCAGTGTACTGAGTAGGATGAAAAACTAAACTTGCATTCAGATTGTGAATGGGTAATATACAGAAAAAGCAAGAGAAGAGTCTCCCTTTATAATCATTTAGACTATCAAGCGAAAACTATACCTTGACATCTTCAGATCAGTGTTTTCAAACTGCTGTGCCTACTAAAACAGATTGGTTGATCATCTTAGTCCAGACATACAAAAAAATATGTCAAATACTCAAAACAGAGCTAGTCCTAAAAAATTAAGGTCCTATTTTTCCTATAGTTTTTGAACCTTATTGGTTAATGTTTAATCTATTGTGATGTGTCGATTAGCATATTGCTAATAGAGAGTTAAAATAAATAATTTTTTCTCCCTTTAAATTCCTATGGGACATTTATTCGTATTGCTAATCATAATGATCCTGTTGAGAACTGCTGTATTTGCTGCGAAAGATCTAGCTTTCTGTGTTGTATTTATATTATGGTACATTAGGATTGGTTTCAAATGATGATTCTAAAATAATTCCTTATGAATTATGGATTTTGGCCTAGATCACAGGCCTAGACAACTGGAAAATGGAAAGCTAGCAATGGCTAAACGACGATCCAGGTTATTTGGAAAGCACCAGTGCTATGCATTTCACAGATGTTTTTATGAGGAATGGCGAGTGGGCTGATGGAACGAACTGGAGTGCAAGCTGTGCATATTCTCAGTTTGGCAGCCATGTTGGAAATTTCACCCTAAAATGAAATAGTTTGATACATTCCTCCTCCATGATTCAAGTGATGTATGAGTAAGCGTATTTAGTGGCTTTGCATATAAACTTTAAGAGGATCTATTTTGTGGGAGTGAATTTCACTCATTTCACTTGGATGTCACTTTAGTGTACTTATGAATGTAGTTAAAGGGATAGTTCCCCAAAAAATTTAAATTCTCTCGTCATCATATACACAGTATGCACCCTCATATCATTTGAAACCCTTGTTTTTCTCTTACCTGAGGAACATAGCGTTTGGTTACACTTTTGGTTACTATTTATTAGGGCTGTCAGTTAAACGCGTTATTAACGGCGTTAACGCAAACCCATTTTAACGGCGTCAATTTTTTTATCGCGCGATTAACGTTTTTTTTGGCCTAGCAAACTTTGTTGTTTTATTCACATGCTTTTGCAACAGGACGCGGCGCTGCGCTATGAAACCCATTCATTTCAATGGCTTGCGCCGCGCGAGGACGTTTTGTTGCTTCGTCGACCAAAGCGCAAGCGGATCTAGCTAGACCGGAAACAAAACAACAGGCACGACGCACACACTTGTTTGGGTCTGCGAGCCGGCCAAATAGTAGGTTAACGTTACGTTTTGAGTGGATGACGAGCGCGAGACGCCGAAATGGATGCCAATAAGATTCTGAATGGAAAGTTTACTTTTAAAAAGTTGCCAAATGGTCCCATTGACGAGACCAAAGTGATCTGTGTGTTTTGTCGTTGTGAACTGAGCTATCATCATCGCAGCACGTCCAGTCAGAAATACCAATTGATGATGGCCAAGCACACACACACACACACACACACACACACACACACAGCTGATGCGAATCCTCCGCCCCCTCGTCAATATCAGGACCTCGTCAGTATTTCTTTCACCCTTTTATTGATGGACTGTTACATTGTGTGAGAGATTATTTGCTCCAAGTGAGAATGTTAGTGTGAAATTGAACACAGTATATGCCAATGTTGTTTTCAATAAAAAACATTTGCGCAAAGCAAGCCGATCCACTTTTCCATGTTGATAAGAGCATTAAAATGAGAAAAAATAATGGGACAAAAAGAAATCAAGAGACATTTAGAATAGATAAAAATGTGCGATTAATCGCGAGTTAACTATGACACTAATGCGATTAATCGCGATTAACTATTTTAATCGTTTGACAGCACTACTATTTATTACTTTATGAATGAAAATGAATGGTGACTAGCGACTATAAAGCCATACAGTAACTTTTTCCGATAAGAATACATGAGCATAAACTATGATGGAAACATAAAAAAAGTCATGTGACTTTGCGCGAATGTACTAACCAGCGTGACCGATCTTGGTGCACAGCATCTGAAGTGTTGTTTTGATCTTACACGACTGCGTTCCCAAACAGCAACGCCTCTAAAAGCAAGATAACATGACCGGGTTTATTTTACAATATTTGTAATTTATTATATTTTAAAAAAGACCGTTCTTCTCCTTCTGCAGCGGTTCTTTATTCGCAAGTTAAAGTTACAACTTTGGATGGAAACCGAGCGAATTAACAATAAATTTGTACAGCATTGATTAACCTTTGCTAATGTTAGTTAATAATAATGTATTAATGTTAACAACAGTACACCGTTTGACCTTATGAATGTGTTGAGCTTAACATGAACTAAGATTAATGAATGCTGTCGAAGGTTTATTCGGTGTTCATATTCACTAATGTAGTTTATAAATGATACCTTATTGTAAAGTGTTACCATGAATTGCACATTTGTCTTTATTTTCACATGGATTGAAGCGGATCTCTTTATGCACTGAAAGTGGGTCATGTGTGCAACATTAATTTCACTGTTTTTTTAGTTTTTAACTTGAATTGCATAATGTGAAGCTGTTTTCAGACTTTAAAATGATATTTCTAACAAATTATTTAGCAAATTTGCATAAACTAAAAAATAATCTAAAGAGATTAAGTACATTCATTAATTTGTAAAGCATCTAATTCACTGGATTATCCAAAAGTTGACATTACCACATGGTTATTTCGTACGCTTGCTGGATTTTCAACTATTTTTAGTTATATCCAGCTATATCTTGTACTGTTACGTGTGTGTGTGCGTGTATACCATACATAGCCATGCCATAAAAACCATTACAATGATATAAAATAACCGTTATATGTTAGTTTACTGGCATGTGTGCCTAAGGACCCCTGTCATATAATCATAATTCACATTGCAGTTCACCCTCTTTCGCCTGCCTGGTGCATAAACACAATCACTTTTCTTCTCATTTTATCATATCTCTCTCTGTCTGTCTCTTCTCGGTATCATCAACAGACCTTATTTGTCATAGTGCCACAGCTCTGTCAGATCTTCCTTTTTTGGAAGTGCTTTGCTCATCCTTGCCTCTGAAAGGTCTCTCAGGCAGTGAAAATGTACTTGAAAGCCTCAGGATATTTAACGCTATAGACCTGCAGTAAAAGAGTGTTTACCATCATCTCACTGAACCACATAAGGAAACTGACATTTTGTGTAATCTTTCGCCAACTGATGGAAGACACCGTAAACCGAGCAGACAGCTTTATTTAAGAACAATGTCCACTCTTTGATTTCATCAGCAGTGTGTTTTTGGCCAAAGAGGTTTTTATTGGGAATTGATTGACGAAAACCAGATCTCTTGGGATAAAACATGACGGTTTCAATGAACAGTATCAAGTTCTGATGAAAAAAACAACACCGTTTACTTTATTAGATGGAGACTTTTGAACATGCGTATTGTACAAACACACATTCAAAAGTTTGGGTTTGATACCATTGTTTAAAAAATGTTTTAGAAAGAAATAACTAGTCTCTTGTTCTCACCAAAGCTGCATTTATTTGCATTACTCCAGTCTTCAGTGTCACATGATCCTTCAAAAATCATTCTAATATGCTGATTTTAATTCCATGCAATAGTTTGAGACAAGCAAATGGAAATGCTTTTAAAAATGCTTAGGCGTTAATCATAAACCATTTTGAAAAGTCAATGGAAATTCATTGGTCAAAAAGTCGGGGAACTCTGGAATTTAGTATGCATGAAATACCCAGGTCACCTACTATGTTTGTCAAAATGTGCAGTGTGCAACCAGAACACATGGAGTGAGACTGCATCCCACAAAGCAATGCGACTAACGCGACACTCAATTTCATGTGATATCAACCACAATTCTTTTAACATCCCTTTCTTGGCATAATATTTTTTGATCTGACTGGCAAGACCATATCACACAAAATTAAATACAAATTCAAATACAATTTTCTTTCCTAAGATGATGATTGGACATTACCATTATTTTTACCAATAGTTGAATTTAGCTTTTTGTTTTTATATTTTTCGTTTTCATTTGAATTTTTGTTAAAGTCTTTGTAATTTTGAGAGATTATTTTTTCCTTTTGAAACTAGCTGAAATAAAATAAGTGTCAGGATTTTCACTGTTAGGCAGTAAGCAGTGTCCTTATATCCCATGCCGAGCATAGCCAGAGAACGCAGAGGGCGCTGAGGAGTGTTTACATTAGCAGTAATGTGGCAATGCTAATTTATGAGCCCTATGTGGTGCCATTGTGGCAGCTTACATAACAGACTAAAGGCTCCATCCACTCTGACCGAAGCTCTATTTAACATCTAAACAGTGCCGTGTAAATATTTCTTGGGGTGGCATGATGTTTTTAAACCGTACACCATCATTAGACATTCTTAAGAAGCTCAGTCTCATCTAAATCTTTGAACACTGTTCTCATTTTGCTGTTTTCCCTTGTTCTCTCAGAGCTGACTCTTGGTTTAAGAGCGACACCGTTCAAAGTTACCAGCTCAAGTCTCTCATCTGGATCCTCTGTTAAGGTATTTAACATAAAACAAAACTGTATTTGCATGCAGATGAGACATAGAAAACCTCCACTCGCCATTTGTGCAAAGGTCCACTTTTAATATTAGTCAGTATTTTAATATGAATTATCCATCTTCTCTTTTTTTTGCTGCTGTGCCCTTATGGCCTTTACGTAAACGTCGTCT
Source organism: Rhinichthys klamathensis goyatoka (assembly GCF_029890125.1). Taxonomy (NCBI): domain Eukaryota; kingdom Metazoa; phylum Chordata; class Actinopteri; order Cypriniformes; family Leuciscidae; genus Rhinichthys; species Rhinichthys klamathensis. The sequence goes on from NW_026606865.1 coordinate 668,832, forward strand.
TTGCACATTAAATGAGTAACAGTGCTTTGCTGTGCTCACATAGAAATGATTTCCAGTCTAGTGTTTCTATAGGATCTGATTTGTTCCCTGATAGACACTCACCTCTGAATTACACTGTCTCAGTGTAAATTTGACACTTTAAATCGTCTCATCACTCACTAATGAAACAGTTGACAAGCGTAAACAATTCACAAAAGCTTTTGAAAGGAAGCGCCTCCAGGACCAAAGATGTTGTTTCTTCTGTGGGAAAGAAACCATACAATGACCTGTGAATGTCATACACACTTTCACATAATTAAGTTGGCATAAAATCATAATTTCAAATCGACCCTATATATATATATATATAAAAATGCATGCATGTCAATCGAAAAATTTAAATAATTTCACATTTTTGTATTTAATTGCACCTAACATTAAAGTTTTTCATATATTTTTTATATTGTAATACTTTCACATTGAATTTCCAAAATAGTATAAAAACAATATAGAAAAACATAAATGTATTCTAAATATTTGTTTAATGTCGTCTCTATTAAATGGATTTCCCCCCTCAAATTGAACCATTATAGCCATTCAGCATTATAGTATCATTGAAAGCTATCAATTTTAATAGGCTTTAAAAAAGATAACAACTTTTAATTTGTTAACTTAAACCAATATATTCACATAAACCCATTGTAATAAATGTCATATTTAGCGGTGCCTTTAATATAACAGGGTTCAACACTAAGGTTTTTTCTGCTTGCCCAGACGAGCCGGCTCAGGTATTTCCCTGCCCTGCCAAAGTGCACTAAAGTTATTGTTTTCATTGTTTTTGACCCATGTAACCTTGTAAACAGTGCTTTACACTGCACAGTATTTTCTGCATTAATTATGATTTGGAAATAGATGAATCCTTATTAAAGCTACAAAAATTATTCAGTCAAGAGCAGTGAGTGATTTTCTCTGTCTTTTGTTCTTTGATTAACATTAATGACAGACAGCAGGTTTATTAGGTTGCTGTCACTTTAAGATCAGATAAACTCTTTGTTCATTTAACACTTTTTATCTAATTTAAGACTTGAATGAATGATAGCATGATCTTATACTGTAGCACAGCCAAAGGATGACAGAAATGTTGCCAGATCTCCCTAGAAAAATAAAGGCCAAAACAAGAGACTTGCCTCACCAGAATAAGACCTAATACGGGACTGTATTCTTTAAAAAAGCATAAAACAACATAACTGCTCATAAATAAGCGTCTTTATAAAAAACTATGCTTATAAAAGTCAGACTATAAAAAACTATGCTTATAAAAGTCAGACATGGCAACATTGAAAGAGAGCATGCTCTGTAAAAGCCGCTGCTTGTAAAAAGCATGAACAAAACGCAGCACCTCTGTCAACAGTGGTTTACTTTAAATTGTCTGACAGAATACGTCCCAAATCACTGAGATAACTTTAGACAAAAAGCACAGACACCAAACAAGCTGAACTGTTAGCATTAGTGTTTGTATTTTCCAGCTGCAAGATACCAAAATGTTTAATTTGATATTTTACATCATAGCAATTTTGGGAGTGACTCACATTTAGAACTCTCAAAAATTTGGTGTGTGTGTGCTTGCGTGTGTGTCTGTGTGTGTGCGTGCACAGAACCGGTTAAGAGGCCAGAGTGTAATAAACACTTAAAGGGCTGACATCTGCAAATTTGTGACAAATTAACGATAACAGCCCTTGTGTGTTCAGACACTTAATTGCATGTTCAAATGTATCATTGTTTAATTCATATTAAATGCAGTTAGCTGAATTTTGAAGAGTTTTTGACACACTTAAGTACATTGTTATATATAATTTAGGGCTGTCAGTTAAACGCGTTATTAACGGCGTTAACGCAAACCCATTTTAACGGCGTCAATTTTTTTATTGCAGGATTAACTGTCTTTTTGGCCTAGCAAACTTTGTAGTTTTATTCACATGCTTTTGCAACAGGACGCGGCGCTGCGCTATGAAACCCATTCATTTCAATGGCTTGCGCCGCGCGAGGACGTTTTGTTGCTTCGTCGACCAAAGCGCAAGCGGATCTACTAGAGCGGAAACAAAACAACAGGCACGACGCACACACTTGTTTGGGTCTGCGAGCCGGCCAAATAGTAGGTTAACGTTACGTTTTGAGTGGATGACGAGCGCGAGACGCCGAAATGGATGCCAATAAGATTCTGAATGGAAAGTTTTCTTTTAAAAAGTTGCCAAATGGTTCCAATGACGAGACCAAAGTGATCTGTGTGTTTTGTCGTTGTGAACTGAGCTATCATCATCGCAGCACGTCCAGTCAGAAATACCAATTGATGATGGCCAAGCACACACACACACACACACACACACACACACACACACACACACACACACACACACACACACACACACACACACACACACACACACACACACAGCTGATGCGAATTCTCCGCCCCCTCGTCAATATCAGGACCTCGTCAGTATTTCTTTCACCCTTTTATTGATGGACAGTGTTACATTGTGTGAGAGATTATTTGCTCCAAGTGAGAATGTTAGTGTGAAATTGAACACAGTATATGCCAATGTTGTTTTCAATAAAAAACATTTGCACAAAGCAAGCCGATCCACTTTTCCATGTTGATAAGAGCATTAAAATGAGAAAAAATAATGGGACAAAGAAATCAAGAGACATTTAGAATAGATAAAAATGTGCGATTAATCGCGAGTTAACTATGACATTAATGCAATTAATCGCGATTAAATATTTTAATCGTTTGACAGCACTAATATAATTTTATAAATACTATAGTACTTATTGTCTTATGAAATATGGTTAAAGTTTTCTACTGAATTTACTGACACGCATTTATGGTAAACTAAAATATACCTTACTATCATTTTTATTTAAACTTTTAATGCAATGCATTTAAATATATTTGTTTACACATTTGTAATGATGAGGTTGCAATTTAATACATTTAAAATATAATATTGAATAACACACTAGTGAAAGGTATAATTAATTAAACTACAGGGCCGCTGAATGCTTCATTCTGATTGGTTGATGATTATTCTAAGGTGTGCGATTATTTTCAGGGAAACGCATGGCTTAAGTAGTTCCAGGCAGGTCTTGAGTTAATTAGTTCCTTATTACTTTGCCAAATTATTGTAAAAGTTATTTAAAAGATCTACAGCAGTAAAGTAGTTTCACGACTGAAAAGCTGCATGACATTTCTCAGTAGCGAGGTTTTAAACGTTTCGCTATTAGTCAAGGCGCTGCTGCCGAACACAGTCAGACTCAAGTCATTCACACACGTACAAGCGATCTCTCTAATAACTTGATTAGTCGGCATATCAATGGGTCAAGTCTCCGTTACTAGCTCTAAAATGACATTTTGGAATAAGCAATGGAGGCTTGGGATGAGATGCGTAATAAATTACTCCTACAAACAAGCGTTTTAAGGACAATAACCTGACAATTGTCTTTAAATAACACACTGGTTACCACACCTCAACACATTGTTCATATAAATGAAGTAATTGACTCCGGGACGTTGAATTATTAGAAAAATGCAACGGCCCATCATCAGTTATTCCATACATAGAGTTAGTTGATTTGTACAATAGTTGCAAAGTTACTTATAGTTAGTAGAATGTCTAAAGTGGACAATTGAAATAGTGTTACACAGCCTTTTATTTCATTAGTATTATATTATCTGCAAGTACAGTTTTTAAAAATATACTTTAAATAAGATTTGAATCAGTCCACATTCACTATAATCAAGCACACTTTTTAACAAGGAAGGAAAATATGTTCCGATGTGCTTAACTGAAGGTAAAATATTTGTAGTACATAAGAACTAGTAAATAAGTAGATGTTTTTTTTGCTGGTAATTCCCTTTGCATCTCTAACGCATGTGGGGCAGTGTGGTAATCTCGTTAAAGGATAAGCACTAACGGTTCATTAGCAGGTTGTCGAGGCTTTTCCACACAAATGAGGGATTAATGTCTCGGTGTGAACGCGACAGAGAAGAAAGAGAAAGCCTTGAGGGAAAACACAGACAGCAGGGATCATGATTTGACGGCAAACTTCGATACGACAATCTAATACAGAGGTAAATATGGGTTTGATTTGAGTAGAGTAGAAAGTGATTGCGGTGTTGTGTACTAGCAAACATTCACCTGAACAGGATTTGGTTGAGCTTTATCACAAGTACAATGACAGACAAATGCCTAGCACTGTTGAAGTTAACAACTGATCGTAACGGATGCATTTGGGTGGTCGTAAAATGGATATGGTTTCCCCTTTGCTTCTCTGTTCCTTTTAAAGTAATTTCCTCGACGGTGATTTGAGGTACAGGTTGTACTTAGACGTAGATCAAACCTTTTAACACTGACGCAAGGTTTGGAGAGACTTGGTGTGGAAACCAAAAAGCAGTGGTATATGGAAAATCATCTAAAACTGTCCCAACCGACTGAAAAATGTCACTCAAGCTGACAAAATCAATATGTGAGGAGATTTTGGGCCAATGACGGTGTGTGTGTGTGTGTGTGTGGGGTTATCCAGCTAGACGTGACTGAAATAGAAATCAAGCGAACACCAAAATTTCTTCTTTTTACATTATTATTCTTTAAATTGTATGAGTTTTATTAGGCCTTTCAACATTAATGTAGCTGGACTAGCCGGTCTTTGTGTTATTCAGCTACTTTTTATAGTTCGTGTACTTTATATACTAGTGACACCAGTGATGTGTCTGGACAGTTATTGCATTTGTAGGAGAGTATTTAAATGAATCATGCAACACGTCGTCCATTGTATTAGTTAACTTTTAGTCAAGAGCAAAATAACATTAATATATACCACCCTCGTATTTGTAGACCAGTGCTAGTGAACATACATATTTAAATACTTAGTTTGTGTAATTTGTGCTATTCAGCTTGCTGCTAACCACAGTCCCACTGACTATTTCTGGATATCCACCACACAATGCCAACCTGTACTTTTCACTGCCCTTTCTTAGAAGGAAAAAGTAACTTTTTAATTTCATAAGTTGGTGTCTATAAGGAAAACAGACTTTTTTAAAAACTTTCCCCAGGAAATACTGCATGGCCATTTCTTCCGGCTGTGCATGCGTAAATTCTTCACAAGGTTTGTTTTGTTGGCACTGTTTTACTGCTTGCGGTGGTATATTTAGATGCTCTGTTTTAAACTATGCAAGATATTTTTAGTCGCATGGCTGTCAGTGAGCGTCTGAGAGTCAGGCATTGTCGCTCGAATGAGACTGAACTGATTGGTATAGCTGTCTGAGCCTCATACATCTGACACAGTCATGTGATTGAATGATCTCTCATCTGGGTCAACAAGTTCAGGTGTGGTTTTGGCCTCTCAAAGTGCCCCAATGACAGCTAAAGCACGTTTTAGTTGTACAACTGCTGCGCTACATCAAATCAAGGCCAAAAATCTGAAATGTGAAACAGGACAGAAGCGCTTTCAACTAATTGCTTGTATAATTGGTTTTTCTTTAATGTACAGTAGTGACAAATTTACCACGTCAGCATTAGGGATGCAGCGATTACCGGATTCCACAATTAAGCGCGCTTTAAAACGTCACGGTTAATTAATCGTAAAGTGTTCTGCACGGAACGGAACTTTTGCAACTAACACAAAACGAAAACAAAGTTACACCAGTGGTGCACCAGCTTAATGCAACAACAAAAAACAGCGTAATGTTTTGGTTGCGCAAGTCTGTGGAAAACAGAATGTGACGTGCTCTCAAGAGTTTCAGTCAGTGAACATTTAACTTAATATCCTATTGCTTTCTCCTGTAAATGTTAGGCTTTGTAGTTTTAATATGCCCGGTGTAAAACACTAACATAAGATCAGGGCCGTGTAGACTTCTAGGACTACCAATTAACTGCATTTCAGTTATTAACAACACTGCATGAGAGATGTTCTCAGTTTCTTTCTACAATTTATACTTAATCTTCAAACAAACAAACCAAAATAATGAGATTATAATAGATGATTTTCTAAAGGCACATGTAAAATTTGGATTAATAATTAAAAAAAGAGTATTAAAATAAGTACAATAATATTGGAGTGGATAACATTTGGACTATCTTTGTTTTCTTTTAAAAGAAATACATAGTTAATATTTAGCTTACATTTAATTCAATAGAGCCAAATACTTTGTTTATTCTTTTTTTCATTGGGATTTATTATCCGTTTATTTGTTTTTAAATCAAATACCAACAAGATATTGTTTTCATGTTATCAAGTTTTCTACCTCAGGTTGAAAATAAATTTAGAACAAACTTAATCATTTTGTGATCTATTTCAATCAAAGAGCCCTGCAGCCATTGACTTAATTTGTTATTTTTAAAAGAAAAATGCTGGATGTTTACAAAGCACTTCTCTTTAATTCAAAAGGAAGAGATTGATTATTGTTTGTCATTTTATAATTTTGTACTGTGTTGTGGCAAATAACACATTCAAATCTAGTGTTGAGTCTTCATGTGATATTATACATATAGTGTTGTGAAATTAATTGATGCATAATAATCGTTAAATCGTGATTATTTCTCAGACAATAATCGTACTTTCAAAATCTGTAATCGTTGCATCCCTAGTCAGCATTAAGTCTGTTTTTTAAATTATCATACAGATGCTTACTTCCAATTATCTCATCAAAATGGTCATTTTGGAAAACCCAATGTTATTGTAAGTTTTCATATTTTATTGCATCATGCCTTGTTGGGACAACGTGTCCAGCAAAAAGAAATGAGTCTACTGTACACATAAATGTTGCATAATGTTTCAGTCCTATGATAAAGCAACCTTAAAGATGGCATGAAAAGAAAAAGCACCTTATTTTTTTTAACAATCGACTGGAAACGCTCATTCAGATCTGCCTTCATCCAGTCAACAACCGATGACAGCCTTGCCTTTTTTAAAATGTATATTACTCTCAGATGTACTGTATGTCACACTCACAATACAAAAAAAGATCTGTTGCTACTTTGTTTCATTGTAACTTTAAAACCTGTAGCTCAACTGGTAAAGTATAACACTAACAATACCAAGGTCATCATTAAGTAGAATGGTATTTTAATGGAAACATATTTCTACTGTAGAGGTTAGGATCGAGGATAAACTGAAATTCACAGCATTTCAACACAACAACTTCTCACATATTTGAAAGTTGCTATTGGATCATTGAGAGTAAAAACGTCATTATGCGACTACGCATTACTTTACGGAGAGTTTGCGACCTACTAACTACGTTCTGCCTTAAGAGCAAATGGTGCAACCGAGTTACTTACAAACTGGCTCGTAGTTAGTAAGCCTCTAGTGCGGGACTGTACATTTCAATTTAAGTAAGAGCTTACAAACGGCTGGTACAATGATGTAGTACATCTATTACAGGGGTCGGCAACCCAAAATGTTGAAAGAGCCATATTGGACCAAAAAAAAAAAAATCTGTCTGGAGCCACAAAAAATTAAAAGCTTTATATAAGCCTTATAATGAAGGCAACACATGCTGTAAGTGTTATATTAGCTTTATTAGTATCAAAATTATAAGTAGGCTACAAATTAGAGCTTAGATCGGGCCCAAAAAATCAAGCCCGGCCCGACACATTAAATTTAATTATGAGCCCGATTTTAACCCGACCATTTTTTAATGCGTGGGTCGTTATAACTGACGTTCTCAACTTTCTTTCTCCCGCCCGCAACATTTATGTTTTGTCCCGCTCCCGCCCGCAAATACACTTTTTTCTGTACCTCCAAATACTTTCAAGTTAGCCTACGTGTCGCCACCATACATCCTCCTGATAAATTATTTGTTATTAAAGCATTAAGACACAAACCACTGTTAATTTAACATAAAAGCAAACAGTTTACTATGCGTGCATGGTTTGCCATGACTGAATGCGCGCAAAGTGCGCTCTCTTAATAATTCCTAAAAAGCTGACAGTTCATCGCGATCTCCCACATCTCTGTTATTATCAATGAAGCTGACTGCACAATGAATCTTTCATAATATCCACACTTTGTTCGTTATAATTAGAGGATTTGCCAGCATACAGAATTCAGCACTGAACAAAAACGTCAGTTTTGAGCGGTGAGGGGAGTCTATCTTAAATGCTTCTGATTGGCCATTGCGTTCAAGAAATCAACACATATGTCTGTGATTGGCTATATCGCTCAACGCTGCAAACACGTTATGAATAGAAATTCTGGCCTGTAAATCGTTTCTATTTTGTTTTAGTAGAGTGAGTGCATTACCGCACGCGCCCGCGCTCGCACTCGGCCATCAAATCTAGTCCTGCGCCGCACTAGAGTGCGTTGGGAGTGCTCAGCTATCTTTCTATTTTTCCCCTTGGGATCCATTGCCCATGACACACGCCGGTTTGTTTGTTTGTTTGTCAGCCACCGGTCTGGGATCACGCCGATCTGACAGACACGTGTGTCACAGTCTATGACGTAAATTCTTCGTTGACAGAAATGTTGAAATTAAATATTTATACACATTTTTACAACGTTGAAAAACTTTAAGAATATTTGTCATGTTTTTCCTCCTACAGAAATTATATTAAAACAAAAAATATTTTTTCCATTTTCACATTTTTGAAAAGCTCCAGGGAGTTTCCTGCGTTTCCAGGGAGTTTCCCGCATGCGGCTCTAGAGCCGCGGGTTGCCGACCTATGATCTATTACTAAGATTTAAGGTTTTTCAGACTTCTTAACAAAAAAGCTAATAAACCGTTTGTGCTTTGGACTTGCTGCAATGTGCATGCGGGGACATTGTTCAGCGTTGCCCTGCACTTTGTTCTCAGCTAGTGAAAGGTGTGAAGGACAAGAGCTTTAAATAAAGAGAGCCAGGGGCTTATGGGTGATTGCCTACTGGAATAATGGCCACTGTTGATAAATAGATGACTGTGGCACCTGAGTCACAGGGGCTCCGGGGCCTCCAGTTGCCATGGCGACAGAATTCCAAGGCTCTCCATTGGCTGACGTGATGGACAGCTGATAGGGGTTTGGAGTGAGGTATAAAGGGCTGGGATTTGTCTCAACTGTGGGTCTAAGTGAGGTGTATTTTGTGTGGTCTGCAACTATTGCAAGGCGATTTGGCCTGATTGTTCTTATAGACTCTAATTGTTGTAGTTTTATAGATTATTTGGCACATAGAGAAGCTGCTAACCATACCATGCCTGGCGTCAGCTTGGACCCCTCGCCAAATCTAGGCGATGAAGTCATTATCCCGCAGGATTGTGCCGAGTCGGGCCTAGAGGCCGTGATCGGAGACCTTTTATTACAGACGGATGAAGATGAAGACGGAAAAGCCAGTGATGAGCGTTTTTATGAGCTTGAACTTAATCTTCAACGAGCCGTGCAAGAGATACATAGCGATTTGAAGGTTTTCGGCAGAAGTATCGAGGCACGTCTGGAGGAAGCAACGCCTGTAGTCGAGGCCATTTCCACCTTACAACAGGAGAATGCAAGTTTAAGGATCTTGCAAGAGAAGCTTGCAAGGCAAGTATTGGCGCTTTGTGATGCTCTCGGACTGCCTGAACCGAAACTGACCGAAGAGGAAGACGTCGATCCAGAAAATAGCAATCCATCTGATGTTGAAGTAAACCAAGAGATACAGCCTCCTGCGTTTGCTGCTGTTTGCCACACATCGCCTGTGTCGTCTCCAACCGGCAGTGTCTCGCGGAGCAATAGCATGGTAGTATAAAGGCCTGTTTACACCGGGACGAATTTCACGCGCGATATTCGCCGACGTTTAACGCCTCGTGACTAAACAAAGGGCGCCAATGTGAGTGTGCACACCGACGCGAAAAACGCCACGCGTAAAAGCGTAATATTTTAAAAAACGCCTCGGGTTCGTTTTTTTGGTTTGACGCGCCGCGTCAAAAACTATCCGACCAATGAGATTGGCGCTTTTGCTCACGTGTCTGGAGCTTCTGAAGTTACAGTAAAACACAACTTGGGGGCGCTCAAACACAAAACGGTCTTGCCGAGCACACACACGTAACGGCGAAGATGATATACGCCAAGTAGCGTCTACACTGCCGGGAAGAAATAAGACGAGGAAGATGCGAGGCAAGATGAATGTAGAGCTGCTGGTCCCGTTGGTGTCGGAACATAAAGAACTATAAGACAAACGCGACAGCGACTACAAAATAGGACTATTTCTGTTTACATTAAGCGCCATCTAATGTCAGGGAATGAATTTGCATGTTCACTCGGCTCATCGTCAGCGAAAATCGCTTGGGTGTGAACACAAAAAACGCGTTGAAAAACGGTGGCGAATAACGCGCGCCGATATTCGTCCCGGTGTGTACGGCCCTTAAGTGTGTGTGTGTGTGTATTTTCCAGACCTTGCTGAGGCAAAGAATCACTACTGCTCATACATTCTGCGATAACGTAAGCGAAAAACAGACTACGCCATATCTAGAGAGCACTTGGGATGGGCTCTTTTGATTTAGGAACTAATAGCAATGCACTGGCAACCACCAACAACACCTAACTTTGTGATTTCATCCTGTGAGGAAGATGCAAAATACGCATATTTTGAACTTTTGCAAAATTGGATTAGTTCGTATTTGAATGATGGGAAATTGTTCTTCCTTTATGAGTCTGGTGTCATCATTTGGATGGTTTTCGTTTTGAAAGAATCGTTTTTTCCACTGTGTGTTATTAGCCATATGCACTTATGGTGAATAATGTGGACTGGAAAATCTGCCAAGGAAACGATCTAAATGTAGGGGTTCAAGTTAAAACTTTAAGATACTTAAGATTTTCTTTCATTGAAACCTGTGCCATTCAAAAATAGACAAGGCTTCGTTGGAAACGAGTGTAAATATCCCATCCAAAGTCCCATCTAGGATGAATAATTGATTTTGTGTGCATTAAGTTATGCTTCAAATAGATTTTATGGCTTAGCACAGTTCATTTGAAAACTAATGAATCATGTGGCCCATTGCTGTCTGATTCATTGAAAGTCTTAGTGTTTGAGTTTGCTTCCAGGAAGAGATTTGATTCAGTCAGGGCAGATTTTCCAGGGATCTTTTGATTTAGGGCAAGTTGTGCTTTAGGTATAGTACAATTAGTACAGTGAGTAGTAGGAAAAAGTCGGTAGTAATTTAATTTTGCGTGCATGTGCTAAAGTGGACATTAGATTTGAAAACAGTAAGGTTTGTTTTCAGCTTGGAATATGCTTTAGCTGGTCAAACGTGGGCTGAAAAGCATCTGAATTTGCTAGTGTGCAGCAAAGCCTAGCTAATCAGGGATTAGTAAAAGGTAAAAAGATGGTAACTCGTCGTGGCACGAGATTTGCAGCGAGTCTGAGTCTATTTCTGTGTGTCTGGTGCAGGTCTTTGTATGTGTTTGGTGTGGGATGATGCGCTTCACTGTGAGTGGATGCGATGATTTTAGCACAAAGTTAGCACATTACCTTATGAGATTAATTAAATAAGTCTAATGCCGTTAAATACATTTAACACCCTTAATGCATTAATCTGATTTGACGTAACTGTATCATGCAGATCATAAAGTTGTCTGAAGCATCCCATACCATGGGTATCTAATTCTCCATTCTCTTTTTTTTTCATTGCATGTTTTTTAATTAAAAAAAAAAAATTTTTTTTATAATTTTTAGTGAATCTTTTTTATTAATTTATTTAAGCAACATACATTTTGTACAAATACAAGTATGAAAAATGATGCATACAATACATACAAAAAAAGCAACTATATAAAAAAGAAAAGAAAAAGAAAAGGGTGCCAGGGAATAATAGCATAAATACCAGAATAATGGTGCATTCAGGTATAAGGATATCAAATACAGATTTTTTAAATACATTTACAGCGTGTCAACAAACTCAAAAGAATAAAAAAATAAATTAAATAAAAGCATTTTTCATATTTTTCAGGATAATCCGTGAAACCAAAGAGTACATTTTCCCATAAGAGAGAGACTGAATATTTTCATTAATACATTTGTGTACCTTACACCACAGTATAACAAAGTACAATGCCAAAATAAATGCAAGGTGGTTTCGTGATAATTATAACAGAAAGTACAGTTTAAATTTATATAATTTTTAAATTTTTGTAAAGAATGATTAGCTGGATATGAATAGGTTTAAAAGATATTTCTTTAACCTTATTTCTAATATGAAACTTCTGGGGTAACAACAACCACAATTTATCCCAGCAAGCAAATCACCTTAATATTTGTCCATTCACTCAAAGTGCTAATGCTCTAAACCCTCTCCGTTACGAACCGCCCGGCTCGGCCCGACATGCACTTCCAGGGCGTTTGTTGAAGGAGAGATCAGTGAAGAAGCGAGTGTGACACGGATGAGAGCGGCCGGCTAAGGCTCTCAGGGACGTTCACAGAAATCATTGAGCTCTCATTCCTGTCTAAATGTCAGCGAGCTTCCACGGCTTTTGTGTAAACACAGCTGTAGACATAGATCAGATTCAGAAACATTCCCTCCCTTCCACCAGCCCCTTTTTCCATCTCCTCTTTCTGCTGTAATGGTTTCACTCGCTCTCTGCTCTTTCTTGCCCATCTCTCCATCACTCTGCTCTCTTTGCCAGGTTTATTTTTGGACGAGTATTTTTATTGTCCGTGCTCTTAAATCCTGATGTCAATTGTGTTGCTGTCGATTATAACCTACTTTAGGGATTAGCTGTTCAGATTTATAAATGTCATCACTGTGTTTTTAGTGTCATAGTATCAGATCTTAATAGGCATCTGTCTGTCTGTCAGCTCCTTGTACACTGAGTCCGAATTTTTCGTATGCGTTTTTTCGTATTCGTCATTCGGTGGCTCTGAGTTGTCAAAACACCATTCAAAATGCTTGCTAACCCGATCCGAATTTTTTTATGACGGACGAAAGTTTCAGAGGCAGTGTGTAAACGTGATTGACAAAACACGAGGTCGTATTTATTTTTTAACGTGTGAACATTTCGGACACAAATTTCAGATTCTGTGTGCAAGAAAGTTATTCTTAGTTTCCATACACTTTTCACTATAATGCATTTTAACACATTGCAACATGAATTTTGTGATGATCATGCATCTTTCTACAATTGCAGTGGCAACTTTTGAGTGTTATACATGGTTTTATAATACATTTGAAATTTTTTGTAAATTTGAAAGTTAAAAATAGTTTCCAAATAAGTCGGGAAGCCATTTATTTGAAACCTAGAATCAGAGAAATTGAACTAATTGAAAAAATAATAATAATTCTAATTAAAATGTTAATAGTGTGTAACTGCTGTTATCACAACATAAAAACAACAAAAGGGACGCTTAAGTTCGTTCTTAAGCTAAAGACCATGTGTGGTGAGGCAAAAGTCAGTGAATTTCTACGTTATATTTTTACATTCAAGTCCATGGAAAAATATCAGTATTCTCGAGGGGCATTTTTGAATTTTCAATGATGTTATTTGTGCTATATGTATAACCTTGTTACACCATTTATGATAGCTTGTTCCTCAACATCTTTTAGAATAATGATAAAAATATTATATCATATATCATATACCAGAGTGGTGAATTATGTGTTCAAATGCTGTTGTCACCATAATCCTCATGCATTTCTTCTGTTTATTAGCTACAGTACTTTGTCAAAAGTATAGCTTGACTCTGGTTTAACTGGTTTAAATAAGTAGCTTGACTCTCAATGTAAAAAAAATAATAATAATCTGAAAACTTTAACGGTAAAAAAACAGCAGCTTTGGTTGCCGGTACATAAGATGAATCCAAGTTCATCGGGAAAAAACTTTTCCACAAAATGATTTTTCACTGTAAATTATACGATTTTTCACTTCTAAAAAATGTATAGCCTTTTACAGTAAAAATTACATTAAATCTCCCATTAGACCATTTCAGTTTTCACTGTAGAATTGGGGAACTTGCTATTAACCAATTAACAGGTTTTTACTATAGCATTTGTACAGTTTTGTTTTTAATTATGGTAATTTTTGATAGTGTACCTTTTATAATGTATACAGGTGTCATGTTGCTGTCTTTCTATCCCTCCACACACACACACACACACACAGATGGAGACGGATCCCATTTCTCTTGTGGGTGAATCTGTGAGTGGGATGGCTCATGAAGTCCCGGTGCTTCCTAATGGCTCATCCATGACCTCCATCAAAAGAGAGGAACAAAGTGAGAAGCTGACCTCAGAGAAGCTGCAGGACATCGAGGACGAGGAGATCCTGGACAAAATGGTGCTTCATTTCTCCCACTGACCTTTTGAACACTTATACACTCACCGGCCACTTTATTAGGTACCCCATGCTAGTAACGGGTTGGACGCCCTTTTGCCTTCAGAACTGCCTCAATTCTTCGTGGCATAGATTCAACAAGGTGCTGGAAGCATTCCTCAGGGAGTTTGGTCCATATTGACATGATGGCATCACACAGTTGCCGCAGATTTGTCGGCTGCACATCCATGATGCGAATCTCCCGTTCCACCACATCCCAAAGATGCTCTATTGGGTTGAGATCTGGTGACTGTGGAGGCCATTTTAGTACAGTGAACTCATTGTCATGTTCAAGAAACCAATTTGAAATGATTAGAGCTTTGTGACATGGTGGAAGTAGCCATCAGAGGATGGGTACATGGTGGCCATAAAGGGATGGACATGGTCAGAAACAATGCTCAGGTAGGCCGTGGCATTTAAACGATGCCCAATTGGCACTAAGGGGCCTAAAGTGTGCCAGGAAAACATCCCCCACACCATTACACCACCACCACCAGCCTGCACAGTGGTAACAAGGCATGATGCTTCCATGTTCTCATTCTGTTTACGCCAAATTCTGACTCTAACATCTGAATGTCTCAACAGAAATCGAGACTCATCAGACCAGGCAACATTTTTCCAGTCTTCAACTGTTCAATTTTGGTGAGCTCTTGCAAATTGTAGCCTCTTTTTCCTATTTGTAGTGGAGATGAGTGGTACCCGGTGGAGTCTTCTGCTGTTGTAGCCCATCCGCCTCAAGGTTGTGCGTGTTGTGGCTTCACAAATGCTTTGCTGCATACCTCGGTTGTAACGAGTGGTTATTTCAGTCACTGTTGCCCTTCTATCAGCTCGAACCAGTCTGGCCATTCTCCTCTGACCTCTGGCATCAACAAGGCATTTCCGCCCACAGAACTGCCGCTCACTGGATGTTTTTTCTTTTTCGGACCATTCTCTGTAAACCCTAGAGATGGTTGTGCGTGAAAATCCCAGTAGATTAGCAGTTTCTGAAATACTCAGACCAGCCCTTCTGGCACCAACAATCATGCCACGTTCAAAGTCACTCAAATCAACTTTCTTCCCCATACTGATGCTCGGTTTGAACTGCAGGAGATTGTCTTGACCATGTCTACATGCCTAAATGCACTGAGTTGCCGCCATGTGATTGGCTGCTTAGAAATTAAGTGTTAACGAGCAGTTGGACAGGTGTACCTAATAAAGTGGCCGGTGAGTGTATACCAGTTATATACAATCTTACGTATATACAATCTCTTAATTATCTAAATCCCTTAATTATTTTCTCCCGACGTGTGTCCAAAAATCAAGATTTTTTCACCCGCGATATCCGTTCTTATCATTTTGAGAATCACTTTGCTTTGAATAAAACCGACCAATACTTAAATCTCTTACGTGACATGACATGTGAAGGCCAAGCATGGCAACCCATACTCAGAATTTGTACCCTTTATTATTTAACCCATCCAAGTTAGTGCACACTTTCAAGTTTTAAGTTCCTGGTGGTGCATGATTCATTAGTTCACATTCATTAATTGACAAAGACATCTTTCTGAAATGCATATCATGATGGAAGTATTCATTATAATTATATTTTGTTAATTTGTTTGGGTTGCTTTTTGATTTTACAGCTCGATGATAGCAAAGATTTTGAAGAAAGGAAAATGATCAGGACTGCAATGAGAGAACTGCGCAAGAAAAAGCGAGGTGATTATCTCTACATTTGTTTTATTGTACAGCACTCACCTCTTGTTCTCCTCTTTCTTTTTTCTCTCTATATACTGATGGGTGTATTTCAACATAAAGTGTAGAGACAGTCTGTCATCTTTACTTCCCTATGGTTCAGCCCTGTTTCTCTCTCTTTGCTCTCAGAGGCTAAGCTGGGATGCACACAGGAGGAAATGGGTAGGGTTTCTGGATTGTGTGTGTGTTTTTGCCCTACTGAACCCTTGCTAATGCCCAGGGCCTTAGTGAAGGGTCATTTAGAGCTTCATTGGCTATAGATTTGGTTTGTAGTTGCAGATACGGTATGTCGTTTTTATTCACTGAAGTGCCACGTGTGATTTTGTCATTGTATTATTGTTGTTTGATCCTGCATGAAAGTGAATGTAGTTCGTAATCATATGGTACTGCTTGCTTTGTGTTTGCTTGATCAAATTTACACACATGGTGCTATGTTCATCTGTGGTGTAGGGGTGTGTGATATATATATAAAAAAAAAAAAAAACTTCTATATTTTCTGCCAATATTTTGCTGAATACTTAGTGGGTTTTTGTGCTGGTACATTGACTGGTTTAGGCCTGTCATGGACAGCTGAGTCCCAAAGCTTTTTATATTTTGTGAGGTGATTGGTTTCACAGAAGCTGCATTATGTGTGTACAGTGTTTAATGCAGCTCAGAGGTAACATTAATGCATTTACACTGCAATAACTACTGAATAAATGATGGTATTTGAGATTAATCTTTAAAAATGCCAGCAAGTTACTGTCTTAATGAGTGTGTGAGGGAGTCTTTCAAATGGTTGATTTATTAGGAAACAAGGCGAATGGTTCATTGAATTATTCGCTCACCCAATTTGTTCAAACACTGTTTTATTCAGAAACAAAACCCTGCTGTCTATTTCTCGGACATCTGTTCTGCTTTGGCTCTATAATATACAATATTTATATTATTGTTTTTAATGTAACTCACAATATTAAAGCTGCAGTCCGTAACTTTTTTGGGTTAAAAATTATCCCAAATAATTTTTTGAGCAAGTACATAACCAGCCAGTGTTCAAAACTCTCTGCTTGCCGTAGCTCGATTCAAAACGATAAGCTTCTAATAATGTTTTTAATTTCAGTGGTACTGGTGGATTTCCGCGGGAAATTCGAGCATATCTTTGCATCATTACGTCACATCTGCACACACACATCTGTACACATAAAGAAGAGTCTCGGCTAGTAGGCTATGAGTGTGAGGATGCTGGAGGTGGAGATTTATAGCCTTTTCTCACAGCACTTGATATAATTAAACTTATCAATTTGATGGCGGATCCAGAAAGGTTCAAACGACAATCACCAGTGACAACAGATTCACCCGCTGTAAAATGCAAAAGACTTCGGACTTCGGAGTGGCTACAGAAAAAAAGAGACTGCAACCGGCCCATGCGAACACAAGGATAATATCGGAAGGGCATTAATTGTAGTCACGCAATGCTGATGTTGTTATCATCAATTTGAGAACAAAGTATGATTTGCACGGTTTGACGTGATATGGTAAGCGATCGTTAGATTTAATCAGCGCGATTTACTGCAATGCTTTTTTCCCCTTAGTTGGTCAGAAGTGGAAGTGCATGTTACTTACTTGTTCAGACATTTTTCCGGTGAAAATTCTTATGTTGGTCATATTTCCAAAAAGCATAATCTGTGATTCTGAATGCCAGAATCCACACCGGTGCGCCGACAGCGACCGCCGAGGCACAACCCACGTAAAGTTAATAATTCGGCGAATATCTGCAATTGCAGATTTCGAACAGAGATGGCGACAAAGTGGAAAAACTACGGACTGCAGCTTTAAATTAGTTTGTTACACTATTGTATAAAATCAACATCACATTTGGTATACTATCACATCAATATCACGATTTTCAATCATTCTGACATTGGTGAAAACCATGTCAGCTCGCACAATGTTAAAACTACAATTGCGATATCGTAGACAATAAATATCACACAACCCTACTATGGTGTTAATCTTAAGATATTAGCACTTTCACACGAGTGCTGTGAAAGCGATATAGTTTCGGAAGTGTGTGATTTCTGTCACCAAAGTTGCAAAAATAATGTTTTCAAACAGGTTTCCCGAACACACTCCCTAGTCAGATAGTCCCGCGCATTGATCACTTTGGAAAAGTACTGATGTGATCTTCACCTTAATTTTTCTTCCCCCCTTTCAAACATCATCCTGACGCTGTTGGTTTTGCCCGTGTCCTCAGACCAGAGAGAGAGGGAGAGAGATGTGCGTCTGCAGGAGCTCAGACAGCAGCGGGTGGACAGATCTCAGAAAGGTCGGGGGGGCGCAGACACCAGTGAAGTGGTGATGAAGAAGATTGAGCGGTCCACAGACGGCTCCACTACCAGCCAGATCACCAATCGGGTTTCCCATTCAGGTACCACAGCAGTAATGTAGTGGCCTCTTGATCTTTTTATTTTTCCTCTTCAGTGTACTTGTAAAGTTCAGGGTTCAAGTCTGGGATTCTTGCTCCAAAAGCAGTCATAATTTAAAGGGATAGTTCACTTTGAAATTAATTTTTGGTATGTTTTAGCTTACCTCAAGGGCATCCAAGATGTAGGTGTCTTTGTTTCCGCAGTAGTTTCAATTTTGATATTTTTAGGTCAAACCGTTCTTGTCTGTCAGTCATATAATGCAGGTCTATGGTCACCACCTCAAAGAGCATGCACAGAGAAGTCCAAATTAAACATGATTTAATGACTCGTAAATGTAAGTACACATTGATGGCCTAAGACACGAAACGAGTGGTTTGTGTGAGAAAACGAACATTATTTATATCGTTTTATATCGTCTCTCGCGCGTGTACGTCATACAATTGTTTTATTTTGACCGCATGACCCTAGGAATCAAACAAGGTTTATATAATACCTGGAGAAAGCTAATGGTTAGTAAACACTAGCAACTATATTGAGCTGTGAAGTGAAAACCAGCAGACCGAGGTCCTTTTCACACTTTTTTAATAAAACGTTCACTTTTAAAACATCTACTGCAATATAGTGAAATATTTGTGTACCTTTAAAATTGTATTTGTGTCAGTTTTGACACGTAATAGGTACAAAAATACACAGGAATGTATGGCACAGGAATACAACTTTGGGAATGGGTTAAGACTATCAAAATACACATATTGTTTACCTAAAGTTTTCAAATTATTATTTTTTAAGATATGACCATTAACTAAAAGAGTACATTGTAACATCTATTGTGTTTCAGGTCAATTTACCCTGGTATCAACTCAGGCTTTACATAATGTTATGCCAACTTTTTTTAATCTTTTGGTTAGATTTGTCTCAAAAGTAATTTTGTTAAATATATTTAGGCTAGTCTCTTTTAGGGCTGAATTGTCTTTGTAAACATGAATATGCACTCTCAAACACTGTAAACAGACAAACGATGATATAGAAATAACAAATCAACTATATTTGGACCGTTTGAGAAAAAAAAAATCTATATGTCTTGCATTGTTTTATTTTAGGAGTTCATGTAAAGTTAGATTTTACTTGTTCTTTATCTAATTTTATTGAGTACCAACACTTGCAGGTTTGAGGTCCAATTTTTTTTTAGGCTGCCTGATCCTTTAATAACAGCCTCTTGTTCTGTATCTAATTTTATTGTGACACTGTCAACTCACATTTCTTTATATGGTGCTTTATACAGAACATATTGTTTCAAAGCAGCTTCACCTTAATAAACAGGAAAATAACACTGTTAATTTTGTAAAATTAATAATTATGAAATAAATTTAATTTCAGCTGTAAAGCAGCTCTAAAGAAGACAATAGTGTCCTTATTCAGCTCAGTTTAGTTCAATGTTGATTCAGTCCGGTTCAATTACTGTCCCACTGTTGAAAAGTTAATGTCATTATCCAGCTCAATTTGACCCTTCGCCAGGGAGTTGATTGACAGCCGATCTGACCAATCATAATCCGCCGAATCCGCCATTTTTGTCCGACAAAGAGTTACGATGGGAGGATTTGAACTTGAAAAACAGTGAACTTGATGCTATAAATTAGAAGGAAGAGATGATCGGTTCACGAGCAGCTTTAAGAGGCTCTACAGCGATCTGTCAGACACATTAAAGAGCCACAAAACGGTATTTATTGTTTAAATTTAGTTAAAAAATAACCAAATTTGAAAGTTGAGACTATCATATCAAAAGTAACCTGGTCTGTCGGCACGTTGTCCGTGTCCTCTCTGCTCCGTGATGTATTTTTCACTGCGTGAGAACATGATGTGTGGCGTGAGAGAGGCGTGGCTTGTCGGACATAGCAACAGTAACTAAAGGGGGCGGGTCTTTGCGAACGGTCAATTCAGTTCAAATTTTGTTTTAGAGTCAGTGCAGTTATATTACCGAATACTAATTATCTTTTAAACCCCACTGTCATTGGTTGTGTGTGCAGATGATACTGGCAGGACGTCCCGCAGCACTATCATGGAATCCAGCTATGTTCAAAAGACAGACAGTGAGTTTATTGAACTCTTTTTGTATTCTGTATTTATTTAGTCTTCATTTTTGATCAGCACCCATATCAAACCCTCTTCTCTCTCATCTCAGAGGGTTCAGTGCAAACAAAATCCTACAGCTACTCCAGCACAACGTCCACTAGGAAGGTCGGAAGGTGAGTGTTTTAAAGTCGACATGAATTCAAAAATTACCTTATTTACTTTTCTTTTTTGGGCCTGGTTTTATTGTGCACGATTATGCAGTTAGTTCATTTTTAAATTAATTATCAAATAATTATTCAGGTATTCGATGACTGAGTAATGAAGTTAATTTTGAAGTAAATCACATTGCGTCCTACGTACACTACCGTTTAAATGTTTGAGGTCAGTAAGAGTTGTTTTTAAAAAGAAATTAATTAGGGTAATAATTCGATAATTCTTTATATTTGAAAGCCGATAAATCTAAATCCAAATTTTTGCATAATTTTTCTGAGCCTGTTTACAAAAACAAAGGTCTCACCATTTAAAAGCAGCTGTGTCCCAAGCACACAATTATAATTTTATGTCGCCTATATGACAGACTTGTTGCGCATCTAAAGTGTCTCAGCTGAAGGAAATAATCTCTCTCTCTCTCTCTCTCTCTCTCTCTCTCTCTCTCTCTCTCTCTCTCTCTCTCTCTCTCTCTCTCTCTCTCTCTCTCTCTCTCTCTCTCTCTCTCTCTCTCTCTCTCTCTCTCTCTCTCTCTCTCTCTCTCTCTCTCTCTCCCCTCTCTCTCCCCCCTCTCTCTCTCTCTCTCTCTCTCTCCCCCCCCTCTCTCTCTCTCTCTCTCTCTCTCTCTCTCCTTCAGTGTTTTTGACCGCGAGGACAACACGTCTCGTAGCTCAAGTAGATCGTCAGCTGTTGAGCGCAGACCGACAGAGAGATCAGAGCTGGTGAGGGCTCAGACGTTACCCAAGTCATCTGCCGCACAGGCTCGGAAAGCCATGATAGAGAAGCTTGAGAACACCGGAGGCTCCGGAGGGTGAGCGCATGGCTTTCTGACACTTTCAGGCTCATTTAGCTCACTGAAGTACCACATATTCAGCAGCATTTCTCTTTCTGCCTATAGCAACTCAGCAATCACTCAAGTAAACAAGGTGCAGCGCTCCACAAGCTTCGGTGTCCCCAACGCAAACTCCATCAAACAGATGCTGCTGGACTGGTGCAGATCCAAGACCCGTTCCTATGAGGTAACAGGAGATCGATAAAACCTCAGTCATCATTTGCTTACCCTCAAGTCGTTTTCTTTTTCATTTAACACAATTATTTAGCATGTGCTTACCATTAAAAAGTGAACGAGGTCTGCGGGTATCAAGCTCTAAAGATGACAAATCAGCACAAAACTTCCCTAAAAACATTTGGACTGGGAATACATGGAATATAGTGCATTAGTGTGATATATCTTCTGGAGTAAAACTATAGCTTTGTGTGAGGAACAGACTGTCATTATTTACTCATTTATGATTTCTCATTCACACAATTTCTTTAAGATGTGCTGTATTTTTATTAAGATTAAGAAATTAATACATTTATTCACCAAGGATGCATTCAATTGATCAAAGATGACAGTAAAGACATTTATAAAGTTACAAAAGATTTCGGTTTCAAATAAATGTTTTACTCTATTCAACAAAGAATCCTGGATCCTTGCATCACAGTTTCTACAAAAATATGAAGCAGCATAACACTGATAATTAACAGAAATGTTTCTTGAGTATCAATTCATCATATTAGAGTGATTTCTGAAGGATCATGTGACACTGAAGACTGGAGTAATGATGCTGAAAATTCAACTTAGATCACAGGAATAAATTACATTTTACAATATATTCAATAGATAACAGGGTTACACTTTATTTTAAGGTGTCATTGTTACAGTGTAATTATATATTTAAGTACTGAGTCATATTAAGCAACTACATATACACTCACCGGCCACTTTATTAGGTACCCCATGCTAGTAACGGGTTGGACCCCCTTTTGCCTTCAGAACTGCCTCAATTCTTCGTGGCATAGATTCAACAAGGTGCTGGAAGCATTCCTCAGGGAGTTTGGTCCATATTGACATGATGGCATCACACAGTTGCCGCAGATTTGTCGGCTGCACATCCATGATGCGAATCTCCCGTTCCACCACATCCCAAAGATGCTCTATTGGGTTGAGATCTGGTGACTGTGGAGGCCATTTTAGTACAGTGAACTCATTGTCATGTTCAAGAAACCAATTTGAAATGATTAGAGCTTTGTGACATGGTGGAAGTAGCCATCAGAGGATGGGTACATGGTGGCCATAAAGGGATGGACATGGTCAGAAACAATGCTCAGGTAGGCCGTGGCATTTAAACGATGCCCAATTGGCACTAAGGGGCCTAAAGTGTGCCAGGAAAACATCCCCCACACCATTACACCACCACCACCAGCCTGCACAGTGGTAACAAGGCATGATGGTTCCATGTTCTCATTCTGTTTACGCCAAATTCTGACTCTAACATCTGAATGTCTCAACAGAAATCGAGACTCATCAGACCAGGCAACATTTTTCCAGTCTTCAACTGTTCAATTTTGGTGAGCTCTTGCAAATTGTAGCCTCTTTTTCCTATTTGTAGTGGAGATGAGTGGTACCCGGTGGGGTCTTCTGCTGTTGTAGCCCATCCGCCTCAAGGTTGTGCGTGTTGTGGCTTCACAAATGCTTTGCTGCATACCTCGGTTGTAACGAGTGGTTATTTCAGTCACTGTTGCCCTTCTATCAGCTCGAACCAGTCTGGCCATTCTCCTCTGACCTCTGGCATCAACAAGGCATTTCCGCCCACAGAACTGCCGCTCACTGGATGTTTTTTCTTTTTCGGACCATTCTCTGTAAACCCTAGAGATGGTTGTGCGTGAAAATCCCAGTAGATTAGCAGTTTCTGAAATACTCAGACCAGCCCTTCTGGCACCAACAATCATGCCACGTTCAAAGTCACTCAAATCACCTTTCTTCCCCATACTGATGCTCGGTTTGAACTGCAGGAGATTGTCTTGACCATGTCTACATGCCTAAATGCACTGAGTTGCCGCCATGTGATTGGCTGCTTAGAAATTAAGTGTTAACGAGCAGTTGGACAGGTGTACCTAATAAAGTGGCCGGTGAGTGTATTTGCTATAGGGTTAGGGTAGGATTAGGATTTGGTTGAGGGTTAGTTGCATGTAATTATGCATCATTTACTGTTATTACTATGGTAACTACATGTAACATATGTAACAAAGACACTGTCAAATAAAGTGTTACCGAAATTCACAATATTACTGTTTTAACTGTATTTTTGATCAAATAAATGCAGCCTTGTTGAGACTTCCTTAAACATTTAAAAATCTTCCCAACCACAAACTTTTCAATAGTTGAGTACATCCTTACTAGCTCTCGGTCTTCATGTTTTTTTCTGTCTCCTACACATCATGAAGAACGTGGACATCCAGAACTTCTCCTCCAGCTGGAGTGACGGGATGGCGTTCTGTGCTCTGGTGCACAACTTCTTCCCCGAGGCCTTCGACTACTCCAGCCTCAGTCCCAGCAACCGCAGGCAGAACTTCGAGATGGCCTTCAACACAGCAGAGTGAGTCCATATGCTCATATCACACATCAAATACATGCAAGAGTTCAGAACCATAACACGCCAGGCAGGAATACAATTCAATCCGGGATCTGAATGTTTGCACAATGGGGCGAATTCACTAAACAATTGCAGCTTTTGACTTTATTCACAGAGTCCAACTTTAGCAGGTTTGTGAAATGTGTTCATGAAATGCATTCTTATATGAATTTATGGATTGACTGACAAGTTACATACAATAGAAAACACTCACTCCCTTCAATGCAAATAAGGCATTTCAGAAACACTGGCCTGATGCAATTAATGTGTTGCTGTTACCACAGATGGAAAGCTGGTAGTGAGCAGATTGTTTTGGGCAAGGAGTGCTTGTGTACATAGTTTTAATGACATTATAACCAGGCCAATACATTCTGCGTCTTGAGCCGAAGTGTCTGGATGTCACAGCGGTGGAGTGATGCTGTACAGTCACAGTAAAGTCTGCCAGATTAAGTTCTGCTGAACCCTCAGAACCGGCTGGAGAATAGAGTGCAAAAATCTCCATTCATTGAATTTAACATAAAGTGTGAGCTACGCGATGGTATTTGAAACCATCAGCTGGATTTTCAACTGATTTTAAAAATAGCTTAACAGCTAAATTTGAGGTGAAAAACTACATTACCCATAATACTGCACAGAAAACAAATCACCAAAACACCTCTTTAGCTCCGCCCAGACTACTTAAATATTTGTATTTATATGCATATTTTGCGATAAACTTAAAATATATTGTTTCTATAGATATAATCAACAGTTTTAAATGAGTAGTTTTATATTTCTCCATCGTTTTTTTTTATTCGATTATGCTGTTTGGAGTTCTTTCCCTCACTTAGTACCTTTGTATTTTTGTCCGGTTTTGGAGAGAAATTAATGGAAAAAAATACTTGCTGTAAAAGCAGGCGGGCACTAACTAACTATTGTGCCATGCAATCAATTTGTAGGCGTGTTTGTGGCAATAGCTAATTTGCATAATTTCTTTAGTGAATCAGATTTTGAAACTATGCAGACAGTGTGTGCAATTGATTCTTAGTGAATTGCCCCACGTTTCTATTATTGTCAAACTCCAAAAAACACACTTAGGCAAACAGACTGGTAAGATTTGTAAAAGAAGTCTCAAAGGCTGCATTTATTTGATTAAAAATACAGTAAAAACAGTATTATTGTGAAATATTATTACACTTTAAAGTAGTTGATTTCTGTTGTAATGTATTGTTAAAGGTAATTTATTCCTGTGATTTTTCAGCATCATTACTCCAGTCTTCAGTGTCACATGATCACATGACAAATCAGTCTAATATGATGATTATAACATTATAAATATCTTTACTGTCACTTTTGATCAATTTAATGCATCCTTTGCTGAATAAAAGTGTTTAAAAAATCGTACTGACCTCAAACTTTTGAATGGTATTGTAACTATATAACTATTTTTGTTTTGTTTCTGAGCCTGTTTTAATACAAGCAAACCTATTAACAAGTTCATCTGATCTGCATCTCCAGTCCTCTGAGATTAATCATCTTTTAATAGCTGTCATTTCCTTAAGGCAGGTCCACTTAAATAACTAAACCCTAATTTTAAAATATAATTTACCTTTCTCCTGTGCTCCTTTCCTTTTCCATTTCCCAGTAACATAACATTCATGCATTTAAACATCCAGATAGTGTCTGCTAACGGAGGAGCGTTACTCAAAGTCAGAGTCAGTGTTGTTTGGTTACCTGAGAGTAGGCCTTAACCTGCTTCCCCCTTCTTGACCTTTGACCTGGCTGGTCTGTGTCCAGGTAATTCAGTAGACACTTCCTCATGTCCTCTTCTTTCACCTGACTGAGCACTGGTTTACCTCACTCCCCCTGGCTGTCGTCATCATTAAAGGCACCATCTGTAATGCTTCAGTCTGCGAGTCATTAGCGCTATTCGGCCTGTCGCTGTACACGACTGCACCGTTTACTCGTCTCAAATCACACGAGTCTTGTTTGTTTTTGGTCAAATTTGCAGCATTTGCTAATACATTATTCACATCAATAGTTGAGTCTGTTAATATTATGCAATGGACCTGAGCTAACATGAACTTAATAATGAACAGTTGGATGTTTATTAACTAACGATAATAAATACTGTAACAAATGTATTGCTCGTTGATAGTTAATGCATTAACACATTTTAAATAATGAGAACTTATTGTTATTTGGTAGTTGCCTTGTCGTTTACGCAGCTCAACGTGTCGACTCACAGACTCATTGAAAATGCATGATTGTTAGTATTGTAATTTTAAAATATATTTATTATAATATCTTTTATTTAACTTTTTTAATTTCTTATTTTTTATTTAGTCATTTTAAAATATAAATAGTTGTAGTAATAGTTGGTATTATTATTATTTAATATCCATATTTATGTATAATCACAGCAGCCCTACAAAGAAACAAGCAACAAATTTAAATCGCATTTTAAACCAGTCGCAATTTTTTTATCAGGAAAATATCAATTAGATTTTCCCCCCATAATCGTGCTGCCGTAGTTTTACTCTCACATGACTTGCTTAAGCATTTTTTTGTTGCACTTTAAAATGTTGCTTTGTGAAAGCAAACCGAACCAAAGTGAAAATGTGATTTTTAGTAACAAAATAAGTCCCTGTTTTAAAACAAAGCAAACAATCTTCAGGTCTGAAAACGCCTTAAAGGTGCAGTAAGCAATTTCAGAGAAACTCTGTTGAAAATTTAAATCGACACCCAAACAAACTTCTGGATATTTCTTAGATATCTGGTGTGTGTGTGTGCTGAAAAAACAGCACACACACACATAGTACATTTGTACATAGTACTGGCTATGAAAAAAAGACAAAAACAAAGTGGATTCGAAATAACCCCCTTCAGGCTTATCAAACCTCATCATCCGGTCGGGGGTTATTGTGAGAGAACCACCGGCTGGATGTACATCATCCCTCGCTTACTTTTGTGGGCGGAGCAACGAAAGGTGTGTTTGTTTGGTTGTCGAATTCAATTATCAACAGTGTTTCTCAGAAATCGCCTACTGCACCTTTAAGTCCATCTAATATGTGGGACGGTAGTGATTTTCCAAGCAGTAACAGATGTGTGCCTTTAAAGAGTGCGGTCTGCACTCCTCCAGCATGAGCCGTCACTGAGCTTCTACAGACACTCAACAGGCTGTTTTACAGGCGGACAAACCGGGTTTGTCTGGAGCTGAAGGGTCACATGTTTAGCAGTCACTCTATGCATTGCTGTTATTGTCCCCATACTGTATGTTCTCGTTCACAGGCACATTTATTTTGCATAATGAGATCACCAAATGGATGCATTGTTGTTGCTCTATTTGATGTTGTTTGTCTTTGCACATGTATTTGTTGTGATTGTAAAAGCATGAAAACACTGTCAGAGTTTAATGTGGGCTTTTTGATTTTTGTCTTGTGTGTCTCATTTCTCTCCCCTCACTGGCCCTCGTGTTTCCCACTCCACCTGTTGTTTCTTCGTCCTGTCTCGATCCGCTTTTCTTCCTCTGTGGCCTCGTCTCCGTGAGAGTAGGAAGCTGGCCGACTGTCCGCAGCTTTTGGATGTGGAGGATATGGTGCGGATGCGGGAGCCGGACTGGAAGTGCGTGTACACGTACCTCCAGGAGTTCTACAGGGGATTGGTGCTGAAGGGCTTGGTCAAAACCAAAAACTCCCCCTAGGGTCAAAACTCAGAGCAAAACGGTGAGAGCCAGATCAGATATTGAGGAGAAGCGCAGCTCGCACGGGATTTGAGCTGAACATGGAGCGAACAAACCTTTAAACACATTATTTTATCTTTAGTGAAACTGTGTGTGCAAGTGAAAGGATTGAAAATAACCAAATATAACGTTTTGGGTTTTTTCACTTTATTTGGTTCAAGAAAAAAAGATCCGAGAGCAGGGTTATTATAGGTAACTGAAACTAAAACCATTTCCGTCACTTGAAATCAAATTAAATACTTATACGCTTGTATGCAACATAGTGCACTAAAATAACTAAAACAAAAACAGAAATAAAAATTAAAACTGTAGACATTTTTTTTCCTTTTTTCCAAAAAATATAAAATTACAACCCTAGTGAAAAATAAATATACCAAAATGTATTTGAAATACATTTATTTTATTTGTACTTAATATAAATACCCTGCAATTGTACTTTTGGTATATTACATATATTGTATATTTAAAGTCTGCTAAATTGGAACAGCTAATTTTGTACTTAATGCACTTTAGTTATCCGGTCCAACTAAAGATATACTTGCTAAAATGCAAGTAAATTTCTTGCGTTTAAAGACTTTCCTTAATATTAGTGATATTAAAAAACATTTTAGGCTTAATTTTAAGAAAATGTGTATTGTTCAATAAAGTACAACTCAAAATAAAGTTGAATTATAGTATTTATATCAGTAAGTCTCAAGCGATATGTCAGTAAATATGCCAATGGATTTGTAGAATGCTTAGTGTGAAATTAAATGTATTTTAAATAGTTTTTTTTTCACTAGGGAAACAGATTCAAAAATAATCTCAATCAGCACATATATATTTATCTAATTAATTATGTATCACATGAAGCCATATCGCAATATTGATTTCACTTCGCTATATTGTGCAGCCCATTCATTTATTTACTCATAACATTTTTTGAATTGTACTTAATGTTAAATCATATACACTCACATGACAGGAAGCTTTATAAAAGCATGGAGCAGAATGCATTATGGGAGAAAACATTGAGATTAAAACTGTCACACCAGTCGTCATTGCATTAATGATTTCTGAGAAGGTCTAGCATAATTTGTTGGCAGGTTTAACTTAGTTTGATATTTTCAAGTGTGCCAAAATACTTTCCTAGCGAAGTGTAAGTTAGCAGATGCGCTGGATTCAGGTTTACCACACCTAGACATTCGGCTTAAAAGGTAAGGCCTTTCGGTCTCGCACACGCACCGTGACGAGGTCTTCCTCGGCGTGCTGTTTGTCAGTTTCTGACGATTAGCATAACTAAATATTGTGCGTCTGCCAGCTTGCCCGGTTTGTGGGAGGGAATCGACAAACTGCACTGAAGAGCAGAAACTGCCCAAACATGGTCCTGCTCACACACACGAGGAACGACAGGATCTCAAACACAGCGGTTTAGCTAGCGTTTTAAAGAGCACGTCGGACACAGAACAGAGGCAAACTCGGTGTTCTTCGCTTGTTCCTGGCACATGTTAAATGTTTGCTATCAAGAACCTTGAGTTTAATAAGTAGAACATTTTTCAGAATTCATTAAAACTGAACCTCTATACATACCGCTGACGATCTGGCTGTTCATCGGTTTACAGTAATGCATTTATGATGGAAGTTTATGGAGCGGTGCATTTTTGTATAAATGCATATTTCAGTTTTTAAACCCTTCAAAATTCATAAAAAGTATTTACGTATTTTGACCAAAAAACTATATGCATATAGTTTTGTAAAACAAAGTTCTCTCAATAATATCATACTTGTTTTTCCTTCCATAGTATGAATAGGTCTACATAAAAATAATGGCTAATTGTATAATATGGATATATTTTATACTGTATGTGAATGTTTAAAAACAGAAATATGCATTTATACAAAATTGCAC
The DNA here is from genome assembly GCF_029890125.1 of Rhinichthys klamathensis goyatoka. Taxonomy (NCBI): domain Eukaryota; kingdom Metazoa; phylum Chordata; class Actinopteri; order Cypriniformes; family Leuciscidae; genus Rhinichthys; species Rhinichthys klamathensis. Next base: position 698,606 of record NW_026606865.1, read on the forward strand.
ATTCACATACAGTATAAAATATATCCATATTATACATTTAGCCATTATTTTTATGTAGACCTATTCATACTATGGAAGGAAAAACAAGTATGATATTATTGAGAGAACTTTTTTTTTTACAAAACTATATGCATATTTTTTTTTTTTTCGTGGTCAAAATATGTAAATACTTTTTATGAATTTCGAAGGGTTTAAAAACTGAAATGTGCATTTATACAAAACGAATATGAAAATATTTATTTTATATTTAGGGAAGGTTCCTAACATTTTAAAAATAGATTTTTATTTTCAAATCCATTCATACTATACAATAAAAAATAAGCCTTTCCCCCCCCACAAAACTAAATGCATATTTGAGTGTAAATATATATTTATATTTTCCTTTACAATTTCCACACACACCCCCCATTTAAATGTATGCAAGGTTCCTAATATATAAAATAGCTCTATATTTTTATGTAGACCCATTTATACTTTAAAACCAATTTTATCATGTCAGCACACACAATGTTTAACGATTTTCAAAAGGTTTTCCAGCCTCGTTGATTATAGAGATAGACATTTCTGTAGATTTCTTTTTTTTCACAGAATGATTTTCTGTGGTAATTGAGTGCATGATGATTAGAATATATCTGTGTATCGAGTGTCAGTGTCGGTCGTGTGTAGGCTGCATGTACAGCACAGTAGAAATCATGTCCTTTGTATAATGTTTTCCTGTCGTTGTGTCTTTACATTAGGGCCTATGCTAACTGCATGCCCCTGGTGGAGGTGGAGGACATGATGATAATGGGTAAGAAACCAGACTCCAAGTGTGTGTTCACGTACGTGCAGTCGCTGGTTAACCATCTGCGCAGGTATGAGATGATGCTGGCCCGAGCTCAGCAGAGCACTGACTTCTGAACCGTCACACAAATCCTGTTACATTTCAACAGTTACTTTACAGACAGATCCAAACACTTCCCCGTAACAAGACTTTGGGTATTTTTTATGAATGAAAGAGGGGTTTTTTTTAACAGAGCTTTTAAACGAACTGTAGTATGATCCAAAAAAAGTTAAATGTACCGAAATGTTTTATTGATGGAAAAAGAAAATTGCAAGTTCCTAGCAATGTGTTGATGTCTAACTACTTGATTTCACGTGTTAAAAACGAAACATTATTTTATGTTGATTTGCCCATATCTGTGGTTTTAAATGCTTTTAAACCTGTTCCACGGTACTGTTGCTGTTAATGGAGCTCAGACCTGCATGCTTTTTCACAAGTTTACTTGAAGTTTTAGTTTGGTTTTAAAAATTTTCATCTGTATACGATATTGTGTTTATTTAAAAACGTCGCAAGAACATTAATCTCACTGCTTGTTATGGCTTCAGCCATTTTAGTGCGAGATGCAGCTCATG